>NC_141763.1:37470392-37638829 GCF_982258835.1 Parasteatoda tepidariorum
GAAGTTTAAAATTACTTAGCTTTAAAATTAGTCAAACACAATCAGTATTCTTGTTCGATTAGTAAAAAGCATTGAGAAACTTACGTGGTATTGAATATGATCAGTTTGTCAAATCAATTCGACAAGAAAATTGTGACAAAGAATCGACGATGATCTTGGAACTTTCGCTGGGGTCGATAGCTAAGCCTAGTTAGGCTTCGATGTCCGCCATCCAAGATCACAAATTCATATTTTCATAAATAATGTTGATAGTTAAGTAAACTGGAGCCGTGATAGCTTCAAAGATAAAGCGATATCCTCTCAATGAGGTGACCCGGGTTATAATCCCAGCGATGGCACGTCGATACGAATTACGCACCCGACCACAGTGCTGATGTAAAATATCCTGAGTGTTAGACGGATGATGAGTTAGTTTTCCTTTCCATGTTATGTAAATGCGGATTAGTTTCATCAAAAAAAGTCCTCCACGAAGGCTAGTTTATTCCAATGCTAGATCCAGGAGTTATTTTATTTTCTGAATTGAGTTCAAAAATTATTATTATCCAGAGTAGAACATTGGTAGTTGTAAACTCACAATTGAGTCGGCTGTTCAACGGCAGTCATAAAACAAAATTAATTAAACTCACTTTTTATAAATTTCCGGAGTAAAATCAAAATTTACTTATATTTTCGAAAATTTACGGAACATTCAAAATCTATAGCACATCTTCCGGCCTGCCAACCATCAATAGAATACATGTACTTAGTGCAAGCTTTATCAAATTTGGGTGTTTATATTTAACTACATCCTTTAAAGTGTGTATCAATGCTCGATTCGGTATTAACTTGAAATACCATTTTAGAAATATTCAACACCAAATTAAGATCCAAGCTAAACATAAATGGATAATTTATACTGACTCCCGTAGCTTTATATCTAGTGGAAACACTGGAAAAAATCCCATAATTCAAAAAATACAAAAACATTTTACGCAATTGCAAGTCCGAGGGTTCAACATATATTTTTGTTGTATACCTTCGCATATCGGCATTCTTGGAAATGACCGTGCTGATATCATAGCTAAAACTACTCAAAACTTAAGCAGTAATCTCTTGACATGTTTGGATCTTAAAGACATATGTACATTTTCAGTTCATCAGGCCTGGAAAAATCATTGGAATGCGCAAAATAATAATAAATTTCATAAAATTTATCCTGACCTTGATTATTGTAAGACATTAACTGCTGATCGCAAAACCCAGACTTTAATAAATAGACTACGTATCGGGCATACTCGTTTTACGCATATGCATTTACTGAAAGCCGAGTCTGCACCCAGCTGTACCCAATGTCAAGTTTACATTTCATTTAAACACATATTAACTGACTGCGGACGATTCAAGTATTTGAGGAAGAAACTTTTTGGCAGATTTTATCCCGATCTTTCATTCCTACTTAGTGACCCTATACATCACAATCTCATCAAAACAATAGGACTGTAGTCATTAATATAAGTAAAAGTGCAATTCTTTTACCTAGTGACTGGCCCAGTATAGCCACTTCTGGCTCTTGTGCCAATAAACTTCAACGAACTAACCAAATTAAGATATGTATTACATCTCAGCTTTTACAGTGTAGCTGAAAAAACAAGGGAGGTAGGGAGGCATCTATTGGTGTATCTTCTTATGCTTATTTTAACAGGAAATACTTTTGCTTTCTTTACCTAATTTGTACATTTTATTCCCTTCTTTAATTCCTTTTTTTTCTTCTATTTTCTCTTTTTTATTGCCACTTTTAACCCTGAAACAAGATTGTTTATTTTTAAAAAGGTTATAAAATAATAAATTTTCTCTTTAAAAGAAATGAAATTTTCCTACGATTTATTCGTTTTCTTTTCTTTCATTGAAGCCAATAAAAAACCACTCTATCATATTTCACAAAAACAAATGAAACTTATTTACTGTTACTGAAAGGGTCAAAAGTGAAACATCGTACAAAAAAAAAATCTTTATGGATAAACTGTATCGCAATTTTTATTATTCACCGCTTATTTTTCCAGTCCATCCTGTGTTAGGACACCACACTTCTAGTTACGTCAGATGGTGAGAGTAATCAATTTATCCAATTAAAAGGTGTCCTGTCTTCCGAAATTCCTGCCCAAAAAAAATTCATTTTTTCTTTCTTTCCCATAGTGGATGCTACTTTCAGGATCCTGCTCTGTTTAATTGGGCCTCGTAAAAGGCGCTTTTTGTAACCAATTGTATCCGAGTGCTCAAAAACCGTGTCGGCTGAAGTGCAACAATGCATGTCGATTCTACAACTGATGAAGATTTCAATGAAAACAAGCGAAGAGTATTTTGAATGGGGGTTATGGCTGTTTAAGTGATTTTGATTATTTGTTTCCTGTTTATAGTTTCGAAATAAGATTTGGAGCGGGTAAGAATTTTTAGGCGTATCTCTTAATCTGTTGATTTAGAACTTTTTTTAGCGAAAAAGCAAACACAGCATCATGTTTAGATTTTCTTAAAAAACATTTACCTAAGATAAGATTACATAAGATAAAAATAATATTCAGAAACTTATTTTTTTAACGTAGTTTCCTATCCTATTAGCGCTCAAAAGAAAAAAAAAGAAGAAAAAAAAATATATATACATATATTCTTTTCTTTTTTGAAGAAGAATTACGGAAAAACATGAGATTTTTCTCCTCAAGAACTTAAAAATAAAAAATTTTTCCATTAGATCTGAAAATTTAAAGTTTCATTTATTAGGCAATGGCCGGTAGATTCTTATAACTTAGTAGCCACCTTTCCCTCAAACTTAGTGAGTCTCTGATATCGATAAGTCCTTTTCATATAAAAGCTTATAAACTTTTTTTTTACCTGAATTTAATTATTTAAAAAAAATTAATATTAGAAATAATCTATGGCTATAAAAATTAATTCATTAATAAAAATAATATGAATATGTGACAAAATTTAGTTTAACATACTGACTTAAAAGAACTTAATTTAAAAGTATATGGTGAGGCAAAATACGTTTAATGTATACATCACAACTTTGAAATTTGTGAATTGTTAAAGAACTCTCCTTCCACGTGAATCTTTACATCAGAAAGATGTAAATAACCCTAGGGTTCCGTGAAAGGGTTACAACGGTTCCCATTTGAGAGGTTTTTTTTAAAAAAAAACAGTTACAATTTTCGTATTCCCAATTTGTAATTCATTACTTCGGTCATGGGCTGCAATATCGGCACAACTCAGAAAATCATGTTTTGAGATAAGTGGGTTTAAAGTTTTCGTTGCTAAGGAAAATGCATAAGAAATGCTTTAGTTTGCCTAAACGAAGATTACCTTCAAGTCTAATTATGAGTTGTGCTGAACGGATGTGTATTTTCATATTTACGCATGTTCTTAGTCGAAAAAGGGTGTATTTTTAGTTGTGCCACTATTGCAGCCCATGAGCGATTTATTTAATATTCCCGTTATTTATATGAATACAACATTGTATTCAATACAGTGTTGTTGTTTTTTTCTATTCACTATTAAATTAAAATGAATTTTGAAAAACATTCTTTAGTTTTTCGAGTGGAATAAAAATAACCTAATTCAACAATGAGGAAGTATGTTTCTCTGATTACCAAGCTCATTTTTTTTTCCATTTTCGTTTTTATTTTAATGTAAACCATATTTCAATTCATTCATTTTCAGTTTACACATGCATTAGAATCGAATTAAGAGCTTGACTAGATCTGTGAAGTCAATTGTCTGGCATAAGAACAAATTTTAAGACTAATATTGATAAAATGATATGATAAAAAAAAATTCATTGACTAAATATTTTCAAAATAATTAATAACATTTAGATCATTATATTTTTTTTCAAAATTAATATGTTTCAAAATTAATATCTTTTGTTAATTACTGTGTTTATAATTGCAGATGAAATGCATTTATTAAGTTTCAGATACCGTCATATGAGGTTCTATTATTTAGGGTTTAACAGCCTATAAAAATCGGGAACCGCTGTTCTATTTCATTATGTACAATTAGAATTAAAAATATTTCCTTTAAAATTACATTTATCATAGCATTACAGTTTAAGAAATAAATTTTAAAAAACATATTTGAACAAAATATTTAAATTATGCACAACTATAATAAGAAAAGAGTTAGACATTAATATCTCACACACATTTATAAAATATCTTATAATAATATTTTTAGTCCACATTTACGAACTAAAAAACTATTGTGGTTGATACATTTTCATTTTCTTAATAACTTTGCAATTAAACTAAACGATAGTAAAGAAAAGTATCGAAACGATAGTCTAGTATTCTAGCTTTATTAGACTACAATGGTCTAGTGTCCTAGCTTCATTAGACTAACTTATAGGCCAGAAACTCTTAACTGATAAACTACTGGCAAGTTTAGTTGTGATTTTTATCATCACCAATCCAAAACAGACGTTTTTTCCGCTAAAATCACTGCAGAACCTCAGGACCTACAACATATACAGAGATGCTAGATGTTCTGGACACGCCAAAATAATTAAAAAAACGGTAAATAACTACAAAGTAAATTTTGCGAATTTTTTTACTATTTTTGCTTGTTTTTTAAAATGTCACACAAGTATTATGCAGTGGTGAATTATATAAGCCTACGAATTATTTAGAAGTAATGGTGGATAAAAATCTACTAAATTAAATTTATTAAACCAGGAATCACAATTGATAAACTACCAATTTAAAATATATATTTGCTGTCCGGAGCAAGTTGGCATCTTTGCATATAGCATGCAAAAATTTTTCTTCCATTACAGAAAAATGAATATTTTATTGAAATTTTTCCAGCCATTTATCTATTACATTCTAAATATAAATTTAAAAGAATTTATATTAAGTAAATTTTTATTAAATTTAAAAAAAAACTATCGTTTTGATTTAGTGTACATATTAGTTTTTTTTCTTCTGAAAGTTTAAGATGGAAAAAATTAATACGATTTAAATGGGATCCTGTAAAAATATATCAAAGAAAGTTTTCCTTCGGTGGTTTGGAAATGGTAAATAAGAGTTGACTATTAATGGTCAACTCATTGACATTGGTGTCTTGAGCTATAGTGTAGTTCAGTGTTTCCCAAAAACTTATTACTTTTGTGTACCCTTTCTAAATTTCTCATAACGCTGTGTACCACTAACAAAAAAATGAATGTGTTTTTTACTATAAAAAATTGCACAAAAGTTAGAAATCACAACTGGCTGTTATCACCACTAATTATTAACTGTTAACTTTGCAAAAAATAGCCAATAGAAAAATACGTACTCGTAAATTTTCATGGCTAGATTTGTTTTTAAATAAAATTTTGCGAAATATCGTTTGTTGTAACATATTTCGTATAAGAACGCGTACCTCCGCTAAACTGTTCCCGTACCCCTGGGGGTACGCGTACCACACTTTGGGAAACACTGGTGTAGTGTATGTCTCATTATATTTTTACTTTTTATGTTACTACATTGTATTAACCATTTAAACGTCAAATTAGGAAAGAATTATCCAAAATAACTTGATATTTGTTAAGCTCACTACGAAAAAGTATCTAAAGGCAGTAAAATATTTAAAAAAATTTAAAGGCGTTTTTAACAATGTTTCATTTTTAGAACATAATAGTTTGGCTGGAGTTTTTTTAAATGAGGGTGCCTTCCGGTACATATCTTCAATCAGAATATAGTGGTAGAATCCACTTAGAAGTCCAAAAAAAAAAAGCAGTAAATATCATTTTTCTAAATCTATTAACAACTTACTATCTATCTATCTATTAAGCTTAAAATTATATATTTAAGAGATATTCACAATTCATGCCTGGAAAATATGTAATAGAATAAAATATATCCATCGGAGCACAAGTCATACATTTTTCGCAAAATCTTTTCGAGCTTTTTCAGTTATTTTGCCTAATCTAATTTCACTTTCTTTTTCAACTATATAAAAGGTTTTTTCATTTTTTTTTATTATTTCAATTTGCACTTGATCCTGGAATTTGATTTTTTTTCATATGCCCTTATAACTTTTTAAAATGATATATTCAATACCACAGAATTAAAATAGAATAACTGGCCGTAAAATATTTTCATCTATGTTTTCCTTTAGCAATTAAATCTCTCAATTCGTCAATCTCTGACTAATATCTACATATTTCAAATCTCAACCAGAAAGAGTGTATAAGAAGGCTCCTTGTATCGTTAGTGACCACATATCCATAGACATCCATAGTTCTGACCACATATCTATAGACATAAGAGCAAGTAAAATTCGTAAATTAGATAAATAAAAAAAAAAGTGCCCACTTTTCTTTAACAGCAAATGTGCCTCGAAAATAATATAAATCGCAACAAGAAGGAAGGAAAAAATATCAGTAACAAGAATCTGTCCAATACCAATATCTGTCCAATTAAAAAAAAGTTAATAAAAATTAGTTTTCAATCCAATAATATTTTTTATATGAGTTATAAAATTTTTTCTTCTAAAGTTCCTCTAAGTGGCTCGTCCACATTATAAATATCACCACTGTCTGGGTTGACACTTGATATTAATTGTTCAAATTACTCTATAAAATTAAAGCCAAGTTCTGGTCTTATTATTATTTTTTTATTATTATTATTTTGGTATTATTATTATTTTGGTCTTATTATTATTAGCTAGATTTTATCTCAGTTCTTAATTTAATATTCATGTGGTCTAATCTAGTTAAAACATTTTGCAAATAATCCAAGAATGTACTTACAAGTTAAAATAAGTTTCATTATAATTTGATTTACTTTTTTCTAACATCCGTTTCTTAATAACAGTCATAGTGCACTCACCTGGCTCTAGTCCTATATCATGGAACTAATATAAGAAAAACAATATTCTTTTGTTTAAAAAAAAAGTATATATTCAACTTAGCCTATCAATTCAAAATGAAGATAAAAGTTCAATGTTTAAAAGAAATACCGGATATATTTAAAAGATTACTAAATATTTTTAAAAAAAATAATCACATTATATCTCCACATTTGATAAAAACAAACACAGAATAAAGTTTTTTTTTAAAAAAAAAAAACTTGTAATCACGAGATTGTAATCAAAATGTAGCTTAATAAACTGTAACTAATTATTCATAGCAATCACTAATCATTTGGCGACACATTAATAAAGAAGTGCGGGGCAATAATATCGCCAACACATGTAACCTTACCTCCGTTTGTTAGTGGCAGTTATAGTGCACTCACCTGGATGTGGTTGAGAGGATTTGGTGGAGTGAACAGATGATGAATTGCTGCGGAGTACACATCTTCATCTTCTCTCTCTCCCCAAAACACGTTCTTGGATCACGTTTTGAAAAAGGATGTTTTCTGATTATCTCTTGTCATGGATGTTTTTGGATTCATTCCGTTTAACAGAGGTATGCAACTAATGTTTTTCACTGTTACTCTAAAAATTAATCCATATTCAAACACTTATAAGTTCCACTACTAACAAAAGTGTATAAGATTTACGTGTTATGCCCAGGTCTTATTGTTACCAGTTAAAAAGAAAAAACGTGAAGTAAAACCATTTCAACAATATATATATATATATATATATATATATATATATATATATATATATATATATATATATATATATATATATATATATATATATATATATATATAGTAGCATCGTCAGGGGGCTGGAAAAATATTTTCTTTAAATAATCTTCAAGTACTAGTAGCTTGGCTTGGCTCTGCCCCGCTACGTGGAATTTTATATCTTATACTTTTTCTTCGATTTTTGTTTTTATTTATTAAATTGTAAATATATATATAATAGAATTAGAGAATCAATGAAAATTTGATGGAAAAACGTAAAAATTCTTTTCAGGATGCAATCCTTTACAACAGAGATATTTCAAAATAAAGAATAATTATACTAAGACAGTATTAAAATATCTATAATATTCTTTTCAGGATGCAATCCTTTACAACAGAGACATTTCAAAATAAGGAATAATTATACTAAAACAGTATTAAAATATCTATAATATTCTTTTCAGGATGCAATCCTTCACAACAGAGACATTTCAAAGTAAAGAATAATTAAACTAAGACAGTATTAAAATATCTATAATATTCTTTTCAGTGTGCATTTCTTTACAACAGAGACATTTCAAACTAAAATTATATTAAGAATAATTATACTAAGACAGTATTAAAATATCTATAGCCTTTAGTTACATGTAATTACTTGATTTCACAAGCTAAAGGCCACTTTATCACATTTTCTAAACTTATTAAATCAACGTGGTTTTACATTTTGTGGGAAAGATTTTAACCGATTGCGTGTGCTCGTTTGATTTAAGCTCGTGCTATAAATTAGATTAAATATGTAATTGTTTAACAGTATACATGTGCAGCGAACTTTCACAAGTAAATATATATGTTAAATTGTAATTGAATCTTGGTAATGGCAGACTCCTGAAAATGGGATATGCGTGAAATGTCTGTACTTGTAGTTTTTCTATTTTTCGGGTAACGGTTTGAATTTCTTATCCAAATTAAAAAATGTTCTTTGATTCAAGAACCGTAAATGTCATGAGCCAATGTCCAATTGATCTAACACCTTCACTAGTTTTAGATAGAGCCATAACTTGAGTATCGTATATTATCTACAGTGGAACCCCGAATTTATGTTTCCTTCGGACTAGCGTTAAAAAATGCCCGAAACTGGAAAACGTAACACCGGGGTAAAAAGAAATATACGATTGTTTTTCAAAAACTGACTATTATGAGATGATGTATTAGAAAAAAATCTGAATTCTTTACATGTTTTTGGATACAATTTCAACAATATACCTCTCAAATACTTACTCTTGTTTGCATTTTGGTTTATATACACAAAAAGTAAATATTACTTCAGAGTCTAGCTTTGAAACTCTTGATCAGTTGTGGGTATATCCTCTGATTTTTTTTTACTCACTTCATCTTTTCATCACTATCAACGGGAGCAGGCATTAAATCAGAAATTTGAAAGTAATGGGATATGAGTTACAGTCGTCCGGACCCGCAATTTTATTCTGATTGACGAATGTTCCCGCTGGATACCGAGAAGCCAGCTTCATTAACTCATTTGTAATGCATTTCAGTTAGCATTGCCCAATGCTGTAGAAATATGCTACCAGAAAATTTATTTTTGCTTTAGAAGAAATTTGCTGGTCACCGGAATCGAGGAAAAGAAATGATTCCTCAACCAGTTGTTTTGTGTAACCTTAATATGATTTAATTATTCAAAGTCCCCACCCGCAAATTTAACAATTTAAGCTCCTATACTTCCCTTAACTGCCCTTCCTGTGCTTCGTCCTTCCCACCCCCCTTCGGTTTTGACTCTAGGGGGAAAAAATCTCCTTTCACAGGAAAAAAAGAGCAATAAGATAGAAAGAATGTCAGAACAGCTTCAAACATTATTAAACAAGTATTTCTTCTTTTTTTAATTAAAAAGAAAGGAAAAGAAAGAACCCAGAAATAGCTTTCTTGACAAAAAATTATTTTGATCTGCTAGAAAAATGTATTAAGCGGGACTGCCTTCAATTTCATAAGCAATTTCACGAATTCATAAGCAATTTTCACGGATTAGCAGAAATGATGTGAAAAGGGGATAACATACGAAACGGACAACGTAAAACTGAGGTTCCACTGTATATGCTATTGCTGGAAAAAGGCAATCCCCGTCACCAATAATTGGTATGACTGTAGGCGACAGCATAGCACCGTTTATGTTCAAAATCTTTTCAGCCATTTTAGAAAGGATCAAAAATAAATCCAAATAATTGCTTCTTAACTATATTTTAATTTCTATGAATATAAAAATATATTCGAAATAAATACTTAACATATCGCACCCATAACTCTAAAATGCAGCATTTGAGAAAAATCAACATAAAGAATACTAAAACACTTATTTTGAAATAGACACAAAACTGATACAACTGCCCTCAGCTGGATAAATTGCGAATTGGAGATGTGACACTTTTTGAGCTTGATGGGGCACTTCATACATATTTTTTATTGACATTACCTCAAAATTGCTGTTTTTTGACTTGTATCACTTTTCTTGCCTGGGTGCGATATAACTAACTATTTAACACTGCTTAAATTATTATTTAAGACATATATATATATATATATATATATATATATATATATATATATATATATATATATATATATATATATATATATATATATATTATAATAATGTTGCTTTAATTTTCACAGAAATACGATTTCTTCCTTAAACTGTTTTGCTTATATTTGTTTTATTTTGCTCCTCAACCTCATGACTAAATATTTTTGTTTAAAAAATTTAATTTAGCTTCTTATAAAAATTTCCTGCTTATTTAATAATTTGGTACAATTTTCAACTTTTACTCATGGCGTGCTGGAAAATTAATTTAAATAAAGTGGCCAGAATGCCTTTCATTAATGGGTAAATAAGATAAATTTCTTATAAATTGCTATTTGAAATTTACACAAAACTATCTGAAACAGTGATTTTTCTTCTTACCGTCAAATTTGAAAATTACACAGCTTTACTTCAGTGAAAGAGCTGAGAGAAGTGGTAAATAAAATCATCTTTTCTTTATATATTTGTTAACTTAACGTGAATCATTAAAATTATTAATTCCAGAGTAGCAATTAATCTCGTTTGTTGTAATCATGCTTACGAGTTCTATCGAACGTAGCATTTAATGAATAAAACCCAGGTGGGAAGTCATCCGAAATTAAACATTTAAACATCTTATATATTTTAGTAATTTAAATTTTTCTTTAAAAGAAGTGGTAGTAATTGATATTTATATTCTTTAATTATTTCTTAAATATGAATTTGCAAGGAAAATGCTTAAATTAATCTTATCGTAACTTTGCTTTCTTTATTGTCTATTTTGAAGCAATTCTTTAAAAATAATCCATTTTCGACATACCTTGAGGATTGAAAATTGGCAGTTAGGAAAAGAATAATTTTACAGTAGATTAACAAAAAACTGTCCAGAATTTGTTTGAAAAAATGACGGAGCTAAATATAAAATCAATAAAAACGGAAAAAATATCATATAACTTAATTTTTATATTAAAAGTGGTGGTGAAAAATTTTCATTTTTTTTTCTCAATATTTTATGAGTCATATTTAAACAATCACACTTGAAGAGGAAGAGTCAGGTATTTTTTATTGTTAAGAGAGGTAAAAAGAAGTGTAACATTTCATATTTTTTCCCACTTCGTTTATTTTAAAAATGATTTTTCTTCTGGATAATTTTGTTTTGGATGCAATAACATCTATACTGATCATGTCCCGTAAGGATAAATCAACCTTTATATCAATGAAAGGAAAGAATCGAGCATTTACACTTTTACAAAAAAATAAAACTCTCTGAGAAAAGAAAATAAACTAGCAATTTTTGACATAATGATTCAAGTTTCAATTGCCCATGAAATTAATCGAATGATATCCATTGCAGTATTTTATTACTATTTTAAATTAATTGTACTTTTTGTTGTAACATCTTATATTCTTTAAAATAATACTCACAAATGTCATTAAAGCGCATAAAAAAGTTTGAAAATACATTAAATATAGATCAGATTAACTTATTAATAATACATTGATAAGTTAATTTGATCTGTAGAGTAATGTTTTTTACACATATATTATAGCATACATAACTGCAAGTATATATTTATGTAACTTAACCTGGCATATGGGGTATTGTAAAGTGCGACACTTCGTGACAAACTGGAGGACGGAATAAATATATCAAAAAATTGTTCTGTTATTAATGGACAACCCTTCAGTTCAACTAAAACTTAAATAACATGAAAATGTTGAAATTAATATAAAAAATAATTTCTATTTTTTAGTTTGCTAAACATAAAAAGAATGATTTTAAAGTTATGTTTCTACACAGATGAATAAAACCTGTTGTTTGTGCTTGTCTTGAACATTTAAAGTTATAATGGGAGTAAAAAATTGGTTATTACCTCTTGATAGAACTGAGGCCCTTCAACAAATCATTGGCGTTTTAAATATTGAAATAATTACCGAAGTCCTGACATATCTATTGAGCTGTTTATACTTTCAATTGCGATTTTCGATCCTATCTCAAATATTAATAAAGAAGCCGTAGTGACTCTGGGATAGAGCGCTCGCCTCCCAGTGAGGTGCACCGAGTTCAAATCCCAGCGAGGCTTGTCGATACGAATTCCGTACTAGACCAACACCTCCTAGAAGAAGGAAGGCCTCAGCACGGATCAATTTAGTAGTCCGATGTGACGAAGTTAACTGCGTAGTAGATGAAGAATAAGAAAGATGTCATTACGTTAGGGGTACTAAGCTGCGCAGTGGTTGAAAATACAAAATATGTCATAACGTTTGAACTACTAAAGGATATTTATGGTAACTCGTGCTGAGGCCTGCTCTTTCTAGGAGGTGTTGACTAGACTCGCACTGACCACAGTGCTGAAGTAAATTGCGGATCATGGGTTAGTCCCTTGAACCAGGCTTACCGTGGGAGGTTTTCCCCTCTCAGCAACGCAAATGCGGCTTAGTTCCATCAAAAAGTCCTCCACCATCAAAAAGTCCCAAATTTTTCCCAACACTTGATCCATAGTCTTCTATATTGAGTGCAAAATTGCAATATGTGGAGTTGAACATTGATAGTCGTTGACACGAAATTGGGTAGGCTGTTTAACGACAGTTATGAAATAAAATAAAATCTTAATAAAGAACCTCATTTAATGATAATAATTTGTGGGAACAAAAAATTGTAAATTTTGTGAAAACAGAGTTAATTTGACTCATGGACAAAGCTTTACTAAGACGTGAAAACAACTGAACATATCTGTATCTTTTTTATTGTGTTAGCAATTAAGTTCCTGCCGTTTTTTTTTAAACTTAGACTATTGGCATGTAATTAAATGTTTTTCGCATAAGGTTTTAGATCATTCAAGAGAGGATGTTTTGTTCTACTGGAATCTATAATTTTTTATGTGAGTTAATATTTAGATCATTAAAATTAAATGTTAAGTTTAAAAAAATGAGCATTTTCGTTCCTTCCTTTTATCGAGGTTCTTAGGCAGCAAAAAACTGCTTGTGACATTTGTGCTATCGATGGAAAAGGTACTATAGCTGAAGGAGTCACTTGTTATTGGTATAATACGCTTAAAAATAGAATTTTAACCACAAAAACTTACCTCGTTCTAGTTGTCCGGTGAAGAGTGATTAAACCAAGTTTTGCACGAAAATTTTCGTCCAACGAAAGGGGAACTGGTAAAGAAAATTGAATTCTTATGCATATATTCATTCCTTAACTGTGCACAAGTCCAGATAAGAGCTTTATCACATTCATATGAATGAGGGTTTTAGTTTAAATTACCTAAGCAGATATGAATTTGGGGAAAATTAAGTCCTGTGCCCAAAAATTGACTTTTTTCCCACACTTTAAACTTTTGAAAATTTAAAAAAGAAACTGTTGGAATTTTGCGGATCCAATGTAGTAGGTTATATAGCATGTTAAAGTTTTAAAGATGAATTAGAAACAATATGTAGTGCAACTAAACATCTTAAACTCTTTTATTCTCCCAATGAAATTCTTAAACAACAACTTTTATTCTTGTAGATACGACTTTTATTTTTGTTATTTAATTGATTTTGTTTTCAACTAGAATTTTGCTTCAAATATACTTGAAGCAAAATTCTAGTAATAAAGTATCAGACGCGTGTCGTTCAGTTTCTACAAAACCAAATGGTCGATTGCACTTAATTATTTATTTTTTATTTTTAAATCTTACTCAGTCAAATGCCTAAACTTATTTCAATGAAACCATAATAATAAAAATTTCAAATACGTATCAAATTCTTTTATAATAGTCTTCAATTCTTTCAATTCATAGTAACTTCAATACTTTCAACTGGGGTTACCTTGGCCAGTTTTAAACTCCGTGTGTTACGTGTACGTGTACTTAATGAACGTGAACTTAATCCGTATACTTCTGCTTGAGTTGGAAAAATGAAAGTAATTTTTAGACACGAGGGACTATAGATGTTAACTTACTACTTAAAATATTATTGAAATAACAGTTAAAGTAATCAGAATTTTGCCACAAGAGAATCAGGTATTTTATCTATGTTAAGTTTGCTTACATGTTTTGTTTTTCAAAAACTCCTTGTTTATCAAATATTTTCAAATCAAAAATCAATTAATGGAGTGTAAAATTTACTACCACTTTGAATATTTTAGATGCTAAATTGGAATTTATGCATGGGAGGGCTTACAGAATTGATTTATGGTGTTCAAATGATAGTCTTTAGCTGCAAAGTTTGTCAAGGTAAGGCGATTTAGCCCACTTGTATTGATGACAAAGATACCCATTAAATGTATTCCTAAAATAATTTTTTGCAAAATATCCGGGGTTACTAAACAAAAATAAATTTTTGAACAGTAAAAAGATTTATTATTTTTACTATTAATTATATTTATGCTAGTCACTAGTTAAATTGTTAGAATATTTTGATAAATTTTTTAACTTCATATGTATTCTACATACATTACATATTAACAAACTTATGTTTAAATGAAAAAAGAAAAATACGGAATTTACTTTAAGAATTTTAGAAATTGTTCTATAGATAAGTTCATTAAAAGAAACTTCCAAACTACTTGTGTTTTAATGTTTTTAAATAAGAAATATTTGTCTAACTTAAAGTTGGTATTTATTTTCAACATTTCCTTTCAAGAAATTCCTCGATAATCCGTAAACGTAATTCTTAAAGTAAATTCTTCGCATTTTCTATGCCTTCATTCAAAACGAAATGCTTTTGCAGATGATAACATTGCGTGTGCTAAGAATATTTTCACTCTTTTCTAATCCTTTTCAAAGTGATGGGATAATGATTGGAATTAAAGCCGCCATGTTTACCTCTTTTTTTTTTTAATTTTTCCCAAGCGATGGTACTTTTTAGTTCTCCTAAAAAGAAACAATAGAAAAAAAAATTTCGCAAAAGATTTTTTTTCTGTTTCGTTATTTTCTCTAGGTCTTAATAATATTTCCCCTTATTAAGACACATGTATTTCCTCTATTCATTGTATAGAATAAAAGCTTTTGTAAAGTTAACACTTTAAGTGGTGTTCTTTTAACCAGGAAAATTCTATTGAAACAATGTTCTTTTATACTTTTGTTCTAATAGAAATAAATAGTTGAAAATCTGTTTAGCTAAAAGGAAAATAAATATTGAAGGAAATAACAGAAGCCTTGTAATGATGTATTTTAGCTAGTAAAACTTCTGAAAAAAAAAAGGCTTCATTGATTAGAGATAGGAAAAAATATTTTATGTAGGGAACTTTTTAGACTTGAAATCGTTGACTGTTTACACCCAAAAAATATTTTGTTACTTCTTCTGTAAAAGATGAATATTATTATACTCGCAAAAATATATGCTTATGCACTTAAAAAGTAATTTAGCAAACTAAGCTTAAAAAAAACATTTTATGTTTTGAGAGATAAAAATGAACATTACTTATGAAGAGAATATTTTCTGATTCGCTGTCGGAAACCACTTTCTCAAAAAGAAAAAAAAAAACAATGTCGTTTTGTATGTTTGAGATTAATATTATTAAGCTGTTTTTTTTTTTTTACTTGTGATAAGCATTGGAGCAAACTTTCGTAAAAAGATTTCTGTTATTTGAGAAATTAAAAAAAAACATCGTTTGATGTAGGAGTTGTTAAGATTTTTCCTTGGAGTTGGAAACCGCCTTCTTCGTAAATATATTTTTTGACACTTAATGTATTAAAAACATCAAAAATCTCTGTAAGAAAGATCTGTTATACTTAAATATCTATTGATCTACTAATGATATGTTTTATGAATGTAAATTTTCGAAAAAAGATTTTATTGAGTTAAGAACAAAAATATTGTTCATGTTTAGAATTTTTAAACATAAAAAAAATCTGAGTCAAAAATCGCTTTCTCACACAGTTAATTTTTACGCCGTTTCATGCGTTAATCTCTAAGTTATTATAACCATTATATATATATATATATATATATATATATATATATATATATATATATATATATATATATATATATATATATATATATATATATATATATATATATATATATATATATATAATAAATAAATACAAGAAAACACTAAGAAAGTTAAGAAGTTAAGATAGAAAGAAAGAAGATAAGAAGATAGAAGATAAGAAGAAAGTTAAGTTCTTTGATAATTTAAATAATTTTTCTATGTGCTAATCCATATCGTGCAAATCCGCGGCTAAAATTATTTGCCAAGCAGGCAATTTATGTTTCTCTTTTCTATTTTATATTTTTTCTTAAATAAACATCTATCTTCTAAAACTATTTATGATCAATTTTTAAAATTATCCAGTATAATATTACCTTGCGCACATCCATTTCGGGCCCATCCTTGGTAACTAACAAATCAAAACTCAGAATAACAAATCACTTGAGCAGTGCAGTAAGAACGACACTTTAAAACCCTTTCGCTACACTCAATTTGCGCTTTTGTTTTCATCTTTTGTTTTCATATTTTGTAATCTGGCAATCTTTCTGCGAAAACATTTTTAAATCATTCTTGAAAAATAACCGTCCGTGTAAGTTGTTATGATTTTGCTACTCGCTTTATAGTCCCCCCTTTTTAATGTTTTTTCTTTTTATTTTATTTTTTTAATCTGTTTTTACATGTTATTTTTACTTTTTATGATCTATTTTTATGTAGTTATTTTATAAAATTTTTTTTTTTTTTTGTCGCGATCGCAACGAACTATAGGGGGCGTTGTTGTATGAGACGCTTACCTGCGATTTCCATATGAACCGTCATTCAGTTACTCTGGAGACGTCGTTAATGTAGCGTGTAGCATTGCAACGTTCCTTCTTTAATGTGGCTTATTAAATTTAAAAAAGAAAAATTCTTGATCTTCTTTCTTGTACAACCGAAAACAAAATGGTATCTCTTTTTATTAGAGAAGGAATATCCAAAACACATCGGAAAAATATTTGTACATTAACAGAAAAAAATATGTATATTCTTATAAGAGTTAAAACCTAATGCCCGAGAAATAGTATTACTAAATTTAATGATATAACATGAAAGGCCCATTTAAACTTTACATTCTATAGTTTTAAGAATCATATTAGTTCAAAAATTAAAATGAACAAAAAGTATACATAAGCCTCATAATTTTATGAAATTTAGTTTTGTAAACAACGTTTTTTGACAACAATTTTTATCAAAAAATTTCAGTTTCAATAAAAATCATTATTTAGAAACTAAGAAACGTAAAATAAAGAATGCTGACGAAACAAAAAAAAAAAAAAAAAAAAAAAAAAAAACCTTTTTTGTCGCCATTTTTAGTGCTACGAATATTCGTCTTTGGGATTTGCCAAAAACAAAACAAGATGCAATTTTATTTTTTCAGGAGGGAAATATTTTACCGAAAAAACGAAAATGTACCAATTCCCACAACATAAAACTTTATCTTGGCAAACGTACGTTTTGGAAATGTTATTTCATTTGGAATCTTATTCATCAGAGTTCATAAGGCGATATGATTGTTTTGAATCTATGCTAAACTCTATATCGGCTCATTTTCCACCGAAATCCAACTAACTGTTTTGATTTTAAATAAAGTGTTTTATTTTATGAACTGTCGCAAAAATTTTAAGTGTAGATTGGCGGCACTTAAAAACCGCCAAATCTGTAGCGGCGGTGGCGTTAATACGTCGTAAGTACCGAATTTTTATTCCATACTTTTCTGAATCATATTATTTCAAACATTGAAATATACAAGAAGTATACATAAACACATAATGTTACACCATTTAATTTTTCAAAAGTATTTTGAGAACAATTTTTATCAAAAAATTATAAACTAAAAAACGGAAAATAAAGAATTCTTAGGATAAAAAAAGCGATTTTAAGAATTATTAACATTGAAATAAAAACTTTCATATTGTTTCTTTTTTTATTATTCTTATAGTTCTTAATCAGACGTAAAAAACCATTCTGTAGAGAACCATCATCAAATGAAAAAAAATATTTACAAGCAAATTTTTTATTGTAAAAATCATTGCACTTACCTGATTTATGATTCCCGGAGAATTCCAAAATAATAAGTTCCTTGTTTGAAAACTTTATTCTCAAATAATAGATACATAGTTTATACCTTCATTACTTTTAGATAACATACTACACAGCAAAATTTTATAATTGATATGAATTTGAATATGTAGCTAAAAACAGAATAGCTGAATTCTAGTTGAACTTATTCTTTCAAAATTAAAAAAAACTTACCAAGAAAACGATTTAAATTAATTAAGAATCAGCACAAATGGCACTATTTCAAGTAACTTGGATAATTTTTTATTGTTGTTTTCCGAATTATATGGATACAGAAATATATACTATTCTATAACGAAGAAGAATATGCTATAACTATTACAATTCTGTATGTTCTGAATTCATATTTATTCACTGGAATGACGAAAGCAATGTTGACTTCACTTTAATTCGTAATGAATTGAAGACAGAAGAAATGCATTTTACCTTAATACACACATCTGTAACAGTATCCGAAATCGGAAGTCATCAGTTGCAAGTTTGTTGATAATAGAAATTAAAAATTATTGAGGAATTTTTCTTCAAATGTTTGGCGTGTTCTGTTCCTGAAAGATTTACTAATATTCTGGAGATTTTTTTCAAGTTCTTCGGCCTTTTCCTTAGGGAAATTTTGTTTCTTATTTGCTGCTAAAAAATGGCGTCTGATTCAGTCAATGACTTTGATGGAACTAAATGAAAACGTGATAAATTAATGTCCGATATTTACAGGCTCCCGCTAGACGGCGTACTCGAGCGTTGCGATCGCGAATTGTATTAATATATTTTGCTTTGGCTTTATTGATACAATATCAGAAAGCACTCTGTTTTGCGGATATAATCGTGTGGGCAGAAGAAAAGATTATATCTTTTTTTTCCGGTTTTTTAATTAACATTTCACTTTTTTTTTTTTTTTTTTTTAATAAAATGTTGTTTGTTATTTTTTTTACTTATTATTTCCCACCCCCTTTTTTTCAGATGTCTATAATTTTTCTTTGTTTTATTCTTCATTTTGAACTTTATATATATATATATATATATATATATATATATATATATATATATATATATATATATATATATATATATATATATATATATATATATATATATATATATATATATATGTAACATAAAAAGCTTCAATTAATCTTTTTATGTTAGTTTCTTTGTTATAAAACTTCATCCTAATTAATTATTCTAAATGAAATACTTTCTCACACTTTTAAAAGCCACATCCTGTTCTTAAATCTATTTTTGGCTCAAGTATGCATTTAATTAAGAGCAGGACATTTTTCCCTTTGCTCTTGTGTGGGAAACGTTCGATCTATCTCATAAACCAATAGCAACTACTAAGATTTCCCTCTTTCCCTAAATTAAGACATTTTACGGATTTTACTTTGCAAGATTTTCCCTAACATATAACCAAGGAGCGCAACTTTTCGTGTGCACTTTTACTCATTCTCATGACTGCTCTTGTCTAATAATTAATAAATAAATTTTGTACCCTCCTTCCCGACCTATGACCTGTTTTAATCCTTCCACTCGGCAACGACGTTATAAGTCGCCAGGATTGAACGGTCGGGAAGGGGTACAGTTCGTACGGTACATTAAAGATATTAAATATCTCTCATTTAAAATTAAATAAATCAACTTCGAAAGAGGGTACTTCAAAAATATGGAATAACTTCAAATCATTTATTCAAATGGACATTTGGTAAATAAGCAGTCAAATTCTTCTTCAACTTATGGCAATAATTAATTCATCCTGTATCTTCATCAAAAAAAAAAAATAATCTCTTCAATCATCAAACGTTTAGTTTATTATAAATTATACCTACGCACAGTGGAACTAAACGATCATCCGTTTTCCATGTCTATGCTGCATATTTTGTCTACGTTCCTGAGAATACTAGAAAGCTGAGCTTCAATTCCTTCCTTGGACTAAAAAGAAAAACTGCATCGAATTCCTGATAATTAAAATGTTTTATTGAAACTATCCCTTTGAGAAAGCGTTGATTTTGCCACTCTTAAGTGCTGAGCTGGATCATATCGTCGATGAATAATTGTTCTCACACCCACGATGGTCTACTTAAATATTCGACATTCAAAAGAAAAATAAGCTTCAATTTCTCCGTCACTATTGGTGTTAATTTACGATTCATCTTAACGAAGAAACAAATTTTTTCCCTAGCAGCTCACGTCTTTGGTTTTGGAATTGTGTTTACGGAATTTCAACGCATTCCCATCTCTGTTGTGGTTTTCAAAATATCTCAGACTAATTCGAACTTTTTCAGGTATCCTTTGAGTTAAAGTTTTTTACAATTCTCATAAAACAATTTCTTAAATGATTATGATTTTAAATTTTTTCCCATATTTGATGTTTCAAAGTGAAACTACTTTTTATATATTGATAATATTTACTGTTGAAATTTTTATTTCTTTAAATTTTTATTTTCAGTTAATTGATTTATTTGATTGAAGTTTCAAGAAATTATTTTCATATTGTTTTATGTGTTACAGCTTCTATGATTTTTTGGTTAGTAGAAATTATATTTTTGTTTTACAGTGATTAGGATTTAAATGAAAATGCCATTTAATTTTTTTTTTCTCTTCGTAATGCAACTGCAGTAATTATTGAAATTTAATTTAGATATGTGAGTGCAATTACGGTGTGGCAAAATTTAAATTAAGAAATGTTAGAACTCATACAATTAGGTTGGAAAAATGAATAAAATACTTGTTGTTAGAATTTGAATTCAAATGTGAAACCAGACATTAATGCTTTAGTTCAACGTTGGTAAATAGTTCATAGCTCAGTTCTAGCTCAGACATTTCCATAGACAAACAACATAAAGATAGGAAAATGATAAAAAAAAAAAAAAAAAAAAAAAAAATTGAAAAGTAATAGTAACCAAATACACTTCAAAAACACGTTTAAAATAGAAATGAAAATATTTGAATCCCCTAACAATAGTGACAAATTAAATTATCAATTAAGATCTCTGCACGAAAAATTACTTTAAAAAATAACCAAACTAAAATTTTGAAAAGAAAAAAAAAAAAATATTTATGTCCAAGAAAAAAGAAAGAAAGATAGAAATGAAAAAAAAAAAAAAAAGGTAATTTGCAAATAAACCAAACTTGCACTTCAGATTAAAAATAAGGAAAATAGCTAGATCAGTCAAAAATTAAAAACTGATTTACCTTAATACCATATTAAATTTGAAAGCTTTGTTTTGGATTTCAATTAGTGATAAATTGTGTTAAACGGGTTGTAATGTAAAATCTGAGAAGACTGATCACCTTTTCTGATTATAAAAGCAATTTGTCTGTACACATATTTCCTGAAATCCGGGTTAATAATTGCAATAAAAATACCAATAAAGAAAAAGTATAAATAAATATAGAAAGTAGATAGAAGAATAAGAGAGAAAAAGAAAAGAAAAAATTTTACAGAAAGCAAATTTTGGACATAAAGAAAAAAAAAATTTTTTTTCCGGATATTTAGCTATTAAAGTGATAAATATGTAAGGTAAATAATAAATTAAGTGAAATAAAGACAATACTGAAATCTTGGACTTGACAATATCAACCACTGTGTCATTTTTTTATTTTGTTTTCAAACAAGGTAAACAATACTCAAGTCTAATTCCAGATTGAAATTTTTCCTGTAAAACTGTTTTTTGCATTTGGTGTTTTACATTTTAACTTGCACATTTTTTAAAATGTTTATAAATTTTTTTATCATGATTGAAGAGTTAACGTAAATAGTGTTTTTATGAAGAATACTTCTTATAGTGCAAAAGCTGTGTTGTGATTTTTAAACAAAAGATTTTTGAAACTGAAAAAGCTGTTAATTCAGAAAAAAAAAAAAAACTATTGAAAATGAAAATTTTTAAATTTGCTGATAATGCTACTACAGGTTTTTGATTGTGTTAAAATTTTTACCATGAAAACATATGAAAATGTTTTATAATTCAAATTACTATTATATATTGTTAAAATTACAAATTTTTATTATCTTAAAAGTGCTTCAATCAGAGGGAAGATTTTGCAAATGGAAAATTTTGGATTGTAACTAAACATTTTGGCTAAGGGGGATGTAACATAAAAAGCTTCAATTAATCTTTTTATGTTAGTTTCTTTGTTATAAAACTTCATCCTAATTAATTATTCTAAATGAAATACTTTCTCACACTTTTAAAAGCCACATCCTGTTCTTAAATCTATTTTTGGCTCAAGTATGCATTTAATTAAGAGCAGGACATTTTTCCCTTTGCTCTTGTGTGGGAAACGTTCGATCTATCTCATAAACCAATAGCAACTACTAAGATTTCCCTCTTTCCCTAAATTAAGACATTTTACGGATTTTACTTTGCAAGATTTTCCCTAACATATAACCAAGGAGCGCAACTTTTCGTGTGCACTTTTACTCATTCTCATGACTGCTCTTGTCTAATAATTAATAAATAAATTTTGTACCCTCCTTCCCGACCTATGACCTGTTTTAATCCTTCCACTCGGCAACGACGTTATATATATATATATATATATATATACCGTTAGCATGACACCTGAATAATTAAAATATATAATAAGCCCTGGTAATTATCTAATGTTATTAAGTTCTGGAGAAATGGAGATCATAATGGAGAAAGTAAGATAATTTCTATTTAATTTAAAATGCTTTTAACCTACTCTGTCATTATTATTATGAAAAGTATTAAAAAAAAAGCGTCTAAGTTGAAACTTACAAGTAAATCAGTTCTAATGGATATAATAAAAAAATTTTTATAATCACTTTTTTTAAAACAGAAATATGGTATTCATCTTCCTCGCAACGATTTATAGATGTTTCAACATAAAATTAATTGTAGGGTAATATTTGAAAATTGAAAGAGGTTGTTAAATAGACGTTTATTTTACCGTTTATCAGAAATTTACTTTTCCCCAATTTTTTTTTATTTAATGTTTCAATATTTAGCATTTAATTCAACCGATAACAAAAAGTATATTGTTTCTTTTATTATATTATAACCCAAATTTCTGTTTGATTGTTTAGGCATTTTGTTTATTTAGGAATTTTTTTTAGTTTTTTTGACTAATCAATACCATTTTAAAATTTTTTTAAATATTATTAGGCCGAATAATATTGAGACCGAACTCACTACCCCCTTATTTTAACATTACAGGATTGGCCGAATCAAATAAGTTAATTTTTAATAACGTACAATAAGTAACTATTTAACATATTTTTCAATCTTTTAAATCAGAGAAAGGATACATATATATAACAAAGCCCCTCTTTTTATCCTTTTACCTCAATTTGAGCTTCTGTTTTCATATTTTGTAATCTGGCAATCTTGTTAGGAAAATATTTTAAATCATTTTTGAAAAATTCCGGTACGTGTAAGTTCTTTGAATTCGATACTCGCTTTATAAATTTCGTTTTCTGCTTTTTTCTGTTTTTTCTTTACATTTTATTTTCTGTTTTTTCTTTACAATTTATTTTCTGTTTTTACGTGATATTTTTACTTAACGTGTTTGATTCTATTTGTTTCGAAATTTTTTTTTGAGTGCTCCTTTTTTTTAATAGAAAATTGCATAATTATTTTTAGCTTTGTGTATGGGGATAGTTAAAAATTTTTTTTGCAGTTGCATAATTGATCAATCAATGTTAGAAAAATTTGTTTTTTGTTACTGTTATTTAAATTTTTTTTATTATTAAAAATTAGTTTTTAAAGTAATAATAAACAGCCCATTTCCATTTTGTTCCAGTGGGGCGTGGGCCCCACGTTGGGAAACACTGATCTAAATTTTATGCCTTTTAACATTAAATTATTTGTTCTAAGTTTTCGATAATATTTGAATTAACAGTAATAATATGTTTATGATATTTATCAGCAAATTCAAAATATTTCTCTTCACAGTATCTTTATTTTTTTTGCGGATATAATCGTGTGCGGAATAAAAGCTGATTACGCGATTATACCTTTTCCTTAATTTATTTTTCAGCATTTTTAATTATTTTTAAATATATTTTATTTTAGTAATTTTTTCTTCTTCTCTTTAAAATTTTTTTATAGATTTTTTCCATACTTGCTCTATATTTTTAACTTATTTTGTGAGTTCTATGTACATATGTGCAGTAAATAAAGCGTATTATTTTTTTTAATTTTTTTTCATTAACTCTCTTTTCTGTTATCCTTTTTGTCTTTATTGTGTTATATATATGTAATAACAGGGCTACATTCCTGTTATCAGTGTTGTATTTAGCTTGAAATAATTGCAGTCTTAAGCCATCAGACGTTCTAAACAGGTTTATTTAAATGTAGGCTGGTATTGCTAACAGCTCACGTCCCCACTCCTGCAAAGGAGGGGAAGTGGACAAGACTCCGGACAATTCCGGCACAGCTTATCAGGATCAAATCATGATGAAAAGGACACGCAAAACTATGCGTTCTTACGTTTTATACCAACACAGATTTGAGGTAAAAAGGCACACTGTCGTACATTCCTTGTATCCTTACGCATTAAGGAAAATCATTTCTGCTTCCTCATATGGAAGTGAAAAAGGGAACGATTCTAAAAATAACTCTTCCTTTGAAATATAAATCTATTTATATTTCAATGGTATGTTTTCAGCCTTGAATTCCCAAAATAGAATCTCTCTACGCTTATTCTTTAACAAAGACATTTTATGAAAACGAAAGAAATTTAATTCTTTTATTAATACAAAAGTATTTACTTTTTGTATTACATATATATATATATATATATATATATATATATATATATATATATATATATATATATATATATATATATATATATATATATATATATATATATATATATAGCCCTTAATTTTTAATTTTCGAATCTTATTTCCGGTTTATCTGTTAATATATCTTACAATTGTAGGTTAAAAGCTCTTAAAACTTGCTTCTTTTTACTTATTCAATAATTATTCGCGACACGCATTACAAATTGCGCCAACTGTTCATTTTAATTTTATGCCGGAGCTCACCTCTAAGATAGATATATAAATATTAATATTCATCTTGTACCCTTTCGTCATATTTACAAGAAATTCCGAAACGTAAAATAAACAGAAGGTCAAGGTCAAGCAGAAACGCAAGGTCTGCGACCTTAAAGATCAAAAAAATAAGGAACTAAATTATTTCCATTACGTTTGTTACGTAGCATTTGTACTCGAGTCTAATAAAAGAGTAAAAAAAAAAATTCAATCATTTCACTTCCTTTCACTGCAGGAGACGATGTTTTCTTTAGCTTCCTTCAAGCTTAATTAAATGACCTAATTTACTATAAATTCTTTTCTTATAGCCATTTCAACTTGACATTTGTAAAGATTCGCTTCAATTCGCTTCGTTTTTGCTTGACTTCTCTTCACTGCACACGGGCAGACGATAATGGAGTTTAAAAGAAGGCGCAAATTAGTTAAGCAGCGATTGAATTGTTGATAAGTTCATAAATAGCAATAAAAAACAATGGTGTTTTCTGTTACTTTTTGTTTGTTCTTTGGATTTAAATAGAAGTGTGCTTGGCTGACCACGAAGTTTGTCGATAATTGACTGTCAAGTCGTGAAGAATTTTTCACAAAAAATAAAAAAAAAATTGTCTTTGTCCTCGTTTAAAATAAGTCTCATTTTCGAAGTTCTACTTTCACTATGTTTTCTTTTAATTTCTATAACTTTTTTGTTTTTAATAGAAATAGATCGTTACGATTCAAGTGGTAAGTTTTGTTTTCACAATTACAAAAAAAAAATAGACTGCCAGAAAAGAATAGTTAACCTAATTTTTCGACGTATATTTAGAACATATTAATGTGTAGAAACGAAATAAATATCAATGTATTCTTTTCCGTTCGTGCTAGTAGCCGTCTTATACACGTTGTTTCAATAAGGTTTACAGTGTAGCGTTCTATTTAGTAACCTCTGTGTTACTTGCAACAGAACTTAAGTATTGTATTGAGCAAATTTGAAGATATCTTATAAAGGAATTGATTTAAACCATTTTTGTGTAACCATTTAAACCAACCATGTAAACCAATTTAAACCAACCACTAAAGTGAACAGTAGTTTTACGGAGCAAATGAAATGGATGAATGATTAACTTCATCGATAATATATGGAACAAATCGTACATTACTAAAGTCTCTGTAGTACAATAAATATTTAAATCTAGCAAAAAATTTGTTTAGAAATATCCCATTTTTTGGTGATGTTTGTGGGATAGTTTCTGGGTTAGTTACATTTAATTTAATTTTTAAAAGAATTGTAATTCGTTCCCCAAACATATTTTTTCATTGTTAATGTCGTCGGCCATTAAGGCAGAGAGGGTGCGATTGTTCTTGTTTTCCTGTGGCGCCATCTCTAGCCACGAATTCGACTTCTGCCACACCCATACATCACATTCGTTTATTGTGCGGACCCATTCATACTTACATTCATTCGTCCACAAATCGTAATTTTGACCTGAATCAGAGAACGATCAACGTCCAATTCAGTATCTCCAGAGGTATTGATTTGTTATGAGAAGACTTTGTGACCAGACAGATTTAACGTGCATCAGTCACCTTTTGTTACACGGGGAGTCTTCAGCCGGTTGGATTCGAACCCCCGTTCTCACAAACGTGAGTCCAGCGCCCTGCTAACCAGGCTATCCTGGCCACTATTTTTCGATTGAAAACCACATTATGTAAAGATTTACCAACCAATCTTAACTGTATATAACTGTTTTATCCTATTTAAAATTTTATGTGATTTTATTCAGCTTTAAATACAACTGTTTTATGATACTTAACTACATTTAAATTTTATCTTGTTTTACTCACTTTTGAATGCGTTGGTTTCGTTGTATTCAGTTTTATAAATTACGTGTGATTTTTGATGGGAAAAACTTGTAGTATACATCTACCTAGGATTTTATTTTAAAACCGTTTGTTTGGCGCAGCATGTCCTTCTGTGGACTTTGTGCCATTAAACCCAACATTCAATTCAATTCAATTCCAACCAATCTTACTTTTTGCAAGGATGATTTTCTCTAGTGGCAGTGAAATAACAATTGAATTAGGATTGTAAACAGCAATATTTTTTATTTTTATTTTGTCAGTGCTTAAACACACTCTGGTGAGAGATGTTCGTTGGCTGACGACAGGGTTTGAACTATAAGGACCCTCGCAATTGCAGCCAGATGCTGTAACTCCCCAGAAAAAGGTGTACTATACATTCCCAACCACAACGAATCGGAAAGCTTTATATAGTGGTTAACTGCAGCACGAATGTATGCTTATCTTGTATTGATATGTCGCACCCTGGCAAGAACAGTGTCATAACTCTAAAATGAAGCATTTGAGAAAAATCAGCTTAAAGAATACTATAAAACTTATTTTGAAATAGACACGAAATTGACACAACTGCCCTCAGCTGGATAAATTGTGAGTTAGAGATGTGAAACTTTTTGAACTTGATGGGGCACTTCATACATATTTTTTGTTGACATAACCTCAAAATTCCTGTTTTTTGACTTATGTCAACTTTTCTTGTTGGGGTGCGATATATGTTTAGTTAATTTATATCTAAAGGTGTTTAAAAATTATTTTAAATTAAATTTAAAAATCTAAGAATTAAGATGAAAAAGCATAAATTGTACCAATATTTTAAATCGTACAGAAAATCTATATATAAGGTTATACCTCTAAGGTAAGGTAAGGTTATAATATTACATGCTTAAAGTTGACCTTAACATACTCTGAAACTCTAAAACCTTACCTCTTTTATGAATGTTAATTAATTGAGATTTGCAAAAAAGACTCTTCAAATTCACGTAACTAAGCTATTCATTTTGTAACTTTTGAGTTGAAGTTTTCTTTAATTACAAAATTTTGTGAATGTTAATTGAGTTTTGCAGAAAGACTCTTCAAATTCACGTAACTAACAATAAGCTCTTCATTTTGTAACTTTTGAGTTGAAGTTTTCTTTAATTACAAAATTTTGTGAATGTTAATTAATTGAGTTTTGCAGAAAGACTCTTCAAATTCACGTAACTAACAATAAGCTCTTCATTTTGTAACTTTTGAGTTGAAGTTTTCTTTAATTACAAAATTTTGTGAATGTTAATTAATTGAGTTTTGCAGAAAGACTCTTCAAATTCACGTAACTAACAATAAGCTCTTCATTTTGTAACTTTTGAGCTGAAGTTTTCTTTAATTACAAAATTTTCTCAAATAAAGTAGCGTTGATTTTGCTTACCATATTAAACTAACCTTATAGAGTAGGTTAATTAGTTAATTGTCTTTCCATAATACGCCACCAAGAACAATTGATGAATATTAAACATTTGTCATACATTGAAGGAATGGTCATGTAACTGTCACGGATGCGAGGTAATTGTTGACAACAAAAGACATGCATTTTTGCTGCTTTTATTCCTCCATTGTTAATGTTTCTAAGTTAGTTGGTTCAATTACGATTAAGTTTAATTCCGTTCATTAGTGTAATCGGTGTCCTTAATTGCTTATAGGAACAGCCAAATGACACTCTTAGCAGGGCGTGGGGTTTCATAGAATAATGATTGTTAAAACAAAAATTGTAAATGATTTTGAATATAAAATTTGCTTTAGTAATGTAATGTTCTTTTGGCATTAATAAGGATTTTTAATCCAATAATGATATTGGTAATAAATTTCTTTTTATTACAATAACATTGTTTATTTCACTTTGTGGAGACTAGAGATGATGGGGAAAAAATTCGGATAGAAGAGGCTTATGCTCACCCTGACTATGACTAAATATCAGACAACTTTGATTTGATATATGTCTAGTAGAAATATGTTTTCCTCGAAAAAGTTGGCGCGATAATTTGGTGATAAAATGTAAAAGTAAGTGTTTAAACAAAACATTAAATTTTCAACTGTTTGAATTTAAGATAATTTTATAGGTCCGATAAATATTTAATTTTATGTTTGTTTTGTCCAAAAAGTTAATGTGCCTGGAGTAATTTTTACCATAAAATGTGTTAACCAAACTCAAAATCTGATAGCTTTCTTTAGCAGAAAATCTGATAAAATATTACCAGATGAAATGTAACTATCAAATATTATGAAATTTATAAATCTTCTTTATTTTTTAACTTTTAATCCAATAGTAAAAGAAAAATTGCAAAAAAAAAACGTTGAATTATAACAGAGTAGTAACAATTGATAAAAATGTTGGACCTCATGGCCTTAAAATTAAAGGTTTATAAACTCTATATTTTTTTACAAATTGATTTCAATAATATGCACATTTATTCTTTGTCTGATCTACTGATTCGATTAATTTATATTCTCGTTTTTTCTTCCTCATTTGTTCACTGGTTACATTAATGATTATTTAAAGCAAAGGTTTCTATAGCAACGCATTATTCATTAAGAAAATAATAAATGTCGGGGAGTTTAAACCCATATTCACATTCTTCAAATTTTATATATGCAAACCCATAATGGAATTAGTTATAAAAAGAGCGGTAGTTCAAACTTAACTATAATTTATATTTTTAAAATTATTATTTATTAGAATATATTGATCTGGTTTCGTTTAAATGTTGTTTTTTTTGTATATAGTGTGTTTTTAGTATATTAGCAATTTAAATTTCTTGGCGTTAGAGGACTGGGGGAAGGGATGACAACTCAATCCGACCGTTAGTGAGTGTTGCAAAAATTGTTGTATAAAAATAGATGCCTGAGTAGAAACTGTCTTCGTCTCTGTAAAGAGAAGATTAATATTTTACTAATATTATTTGTTTTTTAAAATTATAAGTACGGTTATATTTGCTAATAGACAACTCATTTATTCTGATATTAATAACACAATAAGTCTTACTTTACAATCAAGATGGAAAACAAACTGGGATGATGAAACAAACAACAAATTGCACGTCCTTAAACTGAAAATTGAACCATTTTCGGGAATATCTTTGCCTAGGAAATATGAAGTTATACTGAATCGTTTTCGCATTGGTCACACACAAATTACGCACAGGCAATTATATTTATAGGCAATTTATAGTATTTTATTTTGATTTGGTTATTCTAACTGTAACTATACCTTTTTTTTTATTTCTCTTATATGTGGGAGCATCAATATTAAGTCTTACTCTGTGTACTTTTAAATTGTGTTTGTCATTAATTTTTCCTTGCATTTACATTTACATTTTTCTAATTGCTTTTTCTTACTTGTTTATCTATTATGGGGACTCAGGGCACTGTCAGTTTTTAGTATTACCACTGACGACAGAAAGGCTCCTGTGTGTTGGCAGGCAGTGTGTCCCCTGATGAAGTGCTGTCTTGCTAACACAAATATTTCAAATTTGTGCTGGAATAGTATTTCTAAATTAATTTCTAAAATCACAGGCGCCTTCTATTAGGCGAACCTTCAACAGACTGCTTTAGCTGTCATGAGCTTTTACCTGTGAAACACTTTCTAATTCAGTGCTACGAATTTGAATATAGAAGACAACGTTATTTTGGCTGCCAGTACCCTACTTCACATGTACTCATTGGTGATAAACCTCATTATAATATTTTGTTCTACTTGTAGGACATTGGATTTTATAATTTGATACAGTGTAGGCGATTAGAATTACTGTAAACCGAAGGACTTAAATTTTAAAAATTAGGAATCAGTGAATCATACCAAGTTAATGGTGTGGTGTAGCCATTTTTCGCTTTTGCGCCAGAATTATAAATTAACCATTTAAAAATGCTCCCTCATAAAGCAAAATGCTTTTCTTTGTTAGATCATATCTCAGCAGTATCCCAGAATTGTGGTACAACGACAATGTCAAAGAATTTTCATGATTACCAATCTGAAACGATACATTTGTAACTACTTTTTTTAAAATTTTTCAAGTTGTTGCGACCACCCTTGTCTACCACAAGAGGTAATTTATGTGAATGCTGATTAGGATCAGTAAACGATTCAACCAGCCATTGATGGGATTCCAACCTGCGTTAGCCATCACTATAAAAATTTCAGCCCTGTTACATGAATGATCTTTGCCGTCAAACATATTCCAGGAATTCGATAAAACCGCAATAAATATGTTTTAAAAAATATTTAAATTTTCGTTATCTTAAAAATAATTAAAATTCAAAATTTCCCCTGACACACGGCCTCAGGCTGTACAAAAACCTAATTTCCTTGGGAAGCATAAACGATTCTAATAAGCCTTCCGGAAATTTTTTTTCCATCATGCATCAAAATTTAAATCACTTGCTTATTGAGACAGAAAATCGTTTAAAAGCCTAATCGGAATTCCGGAACTTCGGCATAAGGTCATGCGGCTAACTACTTACACGTTATGTTTTATAAGTACTATTATCAGCGCATCGATGCGTTGGAGAAACGCTTAAGTTACTAATAATGCTTCGTATCAGTTCATTTTTATACAAATATTCTGAAAATAAATTTTGTCTTTAAGATAGTTCTGGTGTTAGGAAAATGGTTGTTATGGGATTTGTTATTTTGAGTGGAGCTCTTAATGATTCACTGTCGATTTTTGTAGAAAAAAAATTTCATTTTTATTTTTACTAGACTATCTAAAGAGAATTAAACTGTCCAGGAATACCATTCTACAGTTGCGAGTTCTATATTCAATTTTGAAAGTTCACTGATATAATTTTACTAGGAGTCTATCACCCCCTTCTCTATTGCTTGTCAACCCCTGTAACTTCTTTGTGGTCACTTTGCTACCCATTTTCCTTTCACTAACTCACCAAATACTATAATATCAAAGCTGCCAACTACTACTCTTTTTATAAAATGTTTCATAAAGTGTTAAAAAATTAAAAACTAAAGTTTTTGGAATTTTTGGTAATTTTGCCAATATTTTAAAAGCCTCACCACAAAGGAGCTGGAATAAAGTGGCTTTTCTTATACAGTAAACTAACTTTACAACTATACAGTAAACAACTAACTTATACAGCATATCCTAACTTATACAGTAAAATAACTTTGAATAAAATTTACAAAATAAAGAATCATCAGCGTAGCTACCAAGAGAAGAAAATTTTCCAAAAAGCATTGAAAGCTGGCAGCCCTGAAATATAGTAGTCTCGTATTTTTGTTGAAGCAATATGCTGATGCATGGAATATTGTCCGGCACTTCATCATAAAAAATCTATGTGTACTAAAGCAAAATCTATACGTACTGAAATTATTGAAGGCGGTGATACGCATAATAGTTACGTATCAACATTGAAAGCTGGCAGCCCTCAAATATAGTAGTCTCGTATTTTTTATTGAAGCAATATGCTGACGCATGGAATATTGTCCGGCACTTCATCATAAAAAATCTATGCGTACTAAAGCAAAATCTATACGTACTGAAATTATTGAAGGCAGTGATACGCATAATAGTTACGTATCAACATTGAAAGCTGGCAGCCCTCAAATATAGTCTCGTATTTTTTATTGAAGCAATATGCTGACGCATGGAATATTGTCTGGCACTTCATCATAAGAAAATCTATGCGTACTAAAATTATTGAAGGCAGTGATACGCATAATATTTACGTATCAACATTGACAGCTGGCAGTACGGAAATATAGTAGTCTCGTAGTCTTGTTGAAGCAATATGCTGACGCATGGACTATTGTCTGGCACTTCATCATAAGAAAATCTATGCGTACTAAAGCAAAATCTATACGTACTAAAATTACTGAAGGCAATGATACGCACTATAATTACGTATCAACAATGAAAGCTGGCTGTCCTGAAATATAGTAGTCTCGCATTTTTGTTGATGCAATATGCTGATGCATGGAATATTGTCTGGTACTTCATCATGAAAAAAAATCTATGCGTACTAAAGCAAAATCTATACGTACTAAAATTTTTGAAGGCAGTGATACGCATAATAGTTACGCATCAAGATCTGCCTTTTGTACACTAAACTTAATTGGTAAAACTTTCTCTTTAAAAATTAATCTTATTTGTGTTATTTTAGAAATGAATTAACAGGCTAATGCTGACCAATTGTTTTATAACTGGAGAATTGAGTGTTATCATCATCATAATGTTATTTTTAGTTAAATTCAGCTTTTGTAGCTTAAAATCGAAGTTCTTTTAAATGTATTAACAAATAAGAATATACTGCAATGTTTTTTTATTAGTGTAAAACTCATTACTCGGTAAGATTTCATATCTATTTCAGTTGTGCATAGAAATAGTTACATAAATATAGGCTATATTTATGTAATGCATGCATAATATATCTTGAATAAACGATGTTAACATAATGGTAGTGCAATTTAAAAGCGTCTTTAATATACAAAATTATTTCTCCCTCCATTTGTGTGCAATTTGCATACGACATGGACTTAATAGCACTTAAATATCACATTCTTATTAAAGGGCTCCTTCTTTTTGAAATGAAACAAAATAAAATAATCTCATAGCCACCATGTCACAAATTTTTATGAAATTTCTTTGTGGAAAAGTACTTGAGGAAAATTGACAAAAATAATTTTTCAAATGTTTTGCATCAAAACTAAGATTTGGAGGCCATTTTGAGATTTGACTAAATTTAATAAAATGGTGCAAGTGCAGATGGTGACTTACATGCTTGTACTTTCTATCTTTTTTCTATTTATGAGCCAATTGTCTTAATTTTGCTGCCATTAGAGAGGAAAAAGAAATAAGTACTTGAGCTATTAAAATACTAAAAATATAGATGTAATTAATTTTTAAAAAAAATTTGAAATACGTTTTGGGGAAATTTTTTTGCAAATTTTAAGAGTTTTCTACTAAGAAATGATAACTTTACTACCTCCGTTTTTTTTCGCATAATATTAAATGCGAGAACATAAAAAAAATTTCGTAAACATTTATTTTATTTTAAAAATACTTTCTAACATAAAAACAGAATATCAGTTTTTTTTTTCGTCATCAAAATAATAAAAGTGGTTTGCATACTTTTCCGCATATAAAAAATCAAAAATGTGTCAGAAAAAAATGCTAGTTCCCATTTACCATAAAATTCTAAGTTGTGGAGAAAACTGACTTTTTCTTAAGAAGTACATAAACGCAATTATTTGTATAGACAAATACCAAATTAATGTCTAAATTATTAAAAAAAAATGAAGTAATAAATTTTGACAATATTTGAGTCCTCACACACTTGTCACTCACACACTTTCATCGATGAATTTTTTATAATCATTTGCTAGAAACTGTTATACGAAATCGAATTAAATGTATGTAATTTTTTAATGTAATGTAGTGTAAGTCTTAAATGAATGTATTTTGAAAATTGGAAAGCGTATATAGTGAACCGTTTTAAAGAGGACATCATATTTCAGTGAAAAATAAAGGTAATTGGGGTAAACTTTGGTGTATTTTGTACTGCATTGAATAAAACAAAAATGCTTCGGGACAATGACCTCTCTGTCATTTGGTGTTTAAACACTAAGCTATGTTCTTGTTTACAGAACCGAAACTATAATATTCATTTCGTTATCCTTATTTGTGTTTTAGTCGCGTTGATCTTTTTTATTCATAATTTTAATTACCTCGATTTTATTATATTTAAAATGCCTACTTTGGAAGAATTTGCCCAATTTTCATACTTGACTGAATATTTTTTTAAGATTCGATTTCCATTTGAAGCAAGCTGAAAGCTGAAGATTAAATACAATTGCGCAATGTTATTCTGTATTTTGAAATAAAAGTTGTGGTTGAAAGATTATTTTTAGAAATAAATGCAACAAGTGGCACACCGGACACCTGGAAATAATAAACCGATATTTAATTGGCACACTAATCTAAAAAGATTCCCAATCCCTTCAAATTGCTTTTAGATAAAATTTCAAGGCTGTAGAGTGCGTCAATATCGCGACTTTGATACCTTAATTTTTTACTGTTTTTCTTTTTACGAGTTTCACAATCTATTATACTAAAGAAAAAAGTATAAAACTGTGGTTTAAAGATTGGTTTTGTGTGAAAGAAATAGTCTATTTCTTAAATTTAATATAAAGTAAGTAAATAAATAGATAAATCAGTTTTAGGAGGGAGGAAATTTTTTTTTCAATAAAGCAAATTAAAATCTCCTATCTGTTCCAAAGATATTATAATTTTAGTTCTATATTAATGGTTTGTTGTGTTTTCTCTTTATTCCCTGATAATTGTTCGCTAAGTTTTTTTTTTCTGTTGTCCTATAATAACTTCTGTTACGTTTTTCACTATTGTTCAATCAAAGTTATTCGACAATTTTATCTATATGATCCCATAATAATTGGTCATTAAATGCCGCTGTTTTATAATGACTGATTATTATGAATCATTCAATTACAATTATCTTTAGTATCGCTGAGCCCTCGTGGCCTAATGGATAAGGCATCGGTCTCCTAAACCGGGGATTGCGGGTTCGAGTGCCGCCGAGGGTATAAGTCTCTTATTTTAGTTTAATTCTTAAATTTGTACTGCACGTATTGAGTCTGTTTTGTAATTGTCATAAGTTAATGCTGAATGCCGCTGCACATTATTCTTTTTTTTATCTCTGTACTTAAAACAGTAACTTAGTAAAGATACCAATTTTGAGCTTCACATAATTAACAACATTAACAAGATTCACGTCTGTTCCTTATCGCCTCGAGCCCTCGTGGCCTAATGGATAAGGCATCGGTCTCCTAAACCGGGGATTGCGGGTTCGAGTGCCGCCGAGGGTATAAGTCTCTTATTTTAGTTTAATTCTTAAATTTGTACTCCACGTATTGAGTCTGTTTTGTAATTGTCATAAGTTAATGCTGAATGCCGCTGCACATTATTCTTTTTTTTTATCTCTGTACTTAAAACAGTAACTTAGTAAAGATACCAATTTTGAGCTTCACATAATTAACAACATTAAGAAGATTCACGTCTGTTCCTTATCGCCTCGAGCCCTCGTGGCCTAATGGATAAGGCATCGGTCTCCTAAACCGGGGATTGCGGGTTCGAGTCCCGCCGAGGGTAACGTGTCATAACAAAGGTTTGAAAAGTGCATTTTTTTATTGCAAATTTTTTGTTATCCCTAACTGAAAATGTAATATAAAATTGAAGAAATCGAAGCTATTATTTTCTATCACACAAAATTTTATTTCATATATTTTTTCGAAAAATTAATCTACGTCGTGGAATAATTATTTTTATATGTCTGTTTCGGAAGTTTCCTCATTGTTATTAAATGTCGCTTCTGCTTTACTTTATTTCGACTCTTTGTGTTTGATGAAACGGTTTTGTTGGTGATAAGTTTTTCTTAACGGCTATAACTTTGAACATATAATTAATCAAAGTATAAGAAGCCTAATGGTTACCAATCCTTATTTCCATGCAAATGTGCAAAACCGTCAAAATGTTGCAAAAACGTCAAAAGATAAATAGCCGGACATTTGATCAGGGTCCCACGCATTTCTTTAACTCAAAAGAATCTCTTGGCAGAAGTGATAACCAAAAAAAAAAAAAAAAAGATTTTTTTGAAATAATTATTGTTTCTTTTATAATTTATATTTGTTATTTGAAATTTTTGAATCATATAGAGGTAATAACTTAGGTCCTAAATAACCTCCTGCAAGCTATGGTATTCACATTTCTATTCATAGAAATAAAAATCATAAAATTGCAAAATATCGAATATTAAAATTTTTTACATGGTTATTTAAGCACATATTTAAACCAGGAATAATTCCTTACTTCTAACTATTACCGACTTGCACGCTTTATATATCCATGATAGACAACATTAGACAATTAAGACAAGTAAACGATAATGGGATACCTGCAAGTGACATACCTGTAGTTTGGGTTTCTCAATCCTGATTGGTTGTTGAAGCGTGGCATTTGTTTACATTATCAACTGTTCTTTCCATTCTATATCCAAAAAGAACAAAACTCAAGTATCAATTCTCGTAAGTGACACAATCTATATTCTTTTACAACGATTCTTTCACAACTATTTCAATTCTTTCTATATATATTTCTTACTTAACATAACGACAAGCCCGTAGAGCATATAAAAAACCTAATAATGCATCGAAATTGTCAATAACACAAAACAAAATTCTATTACGGTTACAATTAAATACATAAAAAAATAATAAATTTAAGTTAAGTAAAAGACGTAGACAAGAAAGAATTATATTTTAACAAATTCGATGGTGATATAGCGTAGTATTTAATTAACTCCACGTTAATTAACATTCTAACTCAAGTGGATTAACACGCCGTCTTATTTATAAACGATCAGCTGCCACTGAGGTCTTAGGCCACAGGTCTGTGTATTAGTGATCGTCTTTTTCTCTAGTTGCAAATACCCAAGTCTGAATTAGAAAAAATAAATAAATAAATAAAACAATAATTAATAACATTGAGTGGGAAAAAAATACAATCTAAAAAAATAATATAATCGTTTTTTGTAAACTAGACGTCGATTTAATAAATTAAAATCGATTTTAATACACTAGATAATCTGTGATAATAAGTTGTTCAAGTTCCTAGGGACTAAGCTTTCATGTGATTTAATTCTCTTATACCATTTTATCAAATTGGATTTCACGACAATTTAAGTGTAACATGCATTTTAGTTTAGATCTATTTTATCATTTTGCTTGGTGCAGCACGTCCTTTGTGCCATTAAATCCTATATTCAATTCAATCCTAGGGACTAAGCCATATTTTTTGCCTCAGGCTTTGCAAAGTCTAACGATAGTTCTGAGGATGTGCAAAGTATATTAAGAAAAAAAAGGTTTGCGTTTTCTCAATAACTATGAGCAAAAAATATTTGAGAATCTAATTATCTAATTTATGCATCAAAGTTATGATTGGTTGCTTAATAAAATAATTTTTTCCAGATTTACAGATAATATTTCAAGGTGCAGTCTTAATAGTCAATAACGTATGCATTCCTACCTCAAATTATCATATTGATAAAGTAAAATATAGGAAAATATTTCTTAAAGCAGTCGTTATAGTACCCATTTTTTCCCATAACAAATCACAGAAACGATGAATCGTTCAATAATTTATACCATTTCGACAGATTTAGATAAATTGGATACAAATTTTAAGTTTATTCTATCTTTTTTCATTTTTGTTATTTTAAAATCAGGGATGATTTCTAGACATTTATGTAACAATAACTCAATTATCACAATGAATTTGCATTTTCCCACAATTTGTCACATTTCTGTATTTCAAATGTTGCTAAAACAGTTTTGTGCCATGTCTTACCGCAATCAGTCAACCGCGAACTTTTTTGTGATTTTTTTTTTAATATGCACGAAGAGACCAATGTAAAAGGGACAAAAAGGAATATGTAATAAAAATGCTTGAACTTGAACTACATCCTTCAATAGCTTAAGGCAAATGGTTCACATTTTTCATGTTAGATAAATTTCGAAAAAAAAAAATATTTTGGTTTATTTTTGGTGCTTGTTTCAATGGTGTGAATCTTGTTAAAATAGGTTGCAGTTCGCTCTACTTAATGCTATAAAGATAACACTACGAGTTGAAGGAAATTAAAAACGAAAAAAATAATAATTGAACAGACTTAAACTATAGATAATGGAAGTGAACTCTAAGAATTTAAAGAAAATAAGAAAAACTAAAAGATACACCTGTGCATGAGGTAAACTTTTTATTTAAAAAGTTCTGAAAATGAAGAAATACTAAAAATTGCGTAACACTTACTAGAGATAAGAATTTTGAAGTCAATGTAGCGTTTTTGAAGAAAAAAAAGTGACAACTAGTATTTGATGATAAATATTTTAATTCAATCATATAAACTATTATTTTTGTTAAATAATTATTTTAGATTTATTAGATATTTCTGATCTATATAATCTAAATAATTTATTATATATAATTCTCTTACGTGGCTCCCAAATTTTGGCTGTATTTCTTTTCCGCCGGTGGCAACGTTTGCTTTGTTTTGTTTACGTTTTGAAAACACCAAAGCATTCTGCCTTTTAATGATGTGTTTCTGATCTAATATATATAATTCTCTTACGTGGCTCCCAAATTTTGACTGAAGTACTTTGTACAACTAAATAAGATTCTTTTCACAACACTTAAATATTTACTTTATTTTCTTCATTTATAGAGAAAACAGTCGGCAAAGAATTCTGTTAGGTTAAAAAACATTTCGCTAAAAAAATAACGAATTCTAACAGAAATAAAAATAAACAACTTATAAAATAAAAATGCTGTTGCCAGCCATAGAATTTTTTGAAAGTTAACTTAGCAACATAAATCAAAATGACTTAGAAGCGCAACTAGATCAAAATTATGATACCTGAGCGCTTGACGTAACAAATCCTTCAATTCTATAAGTATTGTATAGCCAAATGCTCAAATTAACAATTGAGTTTTTAAAGAAATTCTATAAACAGTTTTTAATAAACAACCTACTTCTACAACTGCTTCTTGAAAAACTTGGCTCATTGATTAAAAATATTGTTTTAATTTTACAGTACTAACTTTACTTCTACTTTCATTATTGCTATGACTCTCTTTCATTACATTTTACAACTTCATGCTAAATTTGAGGACTTTAAGTTGTTTTGTGGTTGAATACTGACATTTAAAAATGTGTACATAAAAAAAATAATATTTGGAGGTTAAGAGTTGCCTCAGAAAAATTTGAATTGTTGACATTGAATTTAACAATGGAAGCAATCGTTTTTGTGAAAAATTGAATTGTATTGTTGACATCAAAACTATAAATATTGTGTTTCAGCTTAACAATACTACCTTAATTTATACTTTATAATTGCCTCGGAGAAATTTGAATTGTTAGCAAGGACTTAAACAAAAAGTTTTATTTTAACTGACAAATACTATATTAAAATTTTAACTTTTTCTATGACTATACTCCTTTTCTTACTCTTTTCTTTGTTTTTTATAAATTTTATATTTCTGTGATAAAATAAAAAACTTATAGTTGTTCTGCTTCTAAACACTGATGAAAACACAAAATGATGGGCTTCATCAACAATCAAAAATATAGAAATTTATTTTACAAATTCCACATTATTAGGGTGGCGCCCTTCAGAGAATTAAAAATACAAAATTATCTTCATCAAAGCCGATGCTTTACATCCGGCGGTCAGTGGCAGACTACTATTTCATATTGTTTTACAACACATGGCTTTAGCCCTCTGGTGGGAAAGACTTTAAAACAAAACTTACAACAGTTAATTTTCTCAACAACTGAAATTTAGAATAGTGTGATTAAGAAAAATATGTGAACTGTTTGCAATTTCAAATTAATATTGAAATGTACAGGTTTAGAATTTTCTACAGTGAAAAGTTTTCGGAACTTCAGTATTCAAAAAAGTATACAAAAGATAGACGTTAAGAACGTATCCAATGAGCGAGCAAAGCGAGCATTGGATTGCGAAGCAATCCGAAATGAACTGCGTAAGCAGTTCCGGGGGTTGGCGAGCGCCAGCGAGCAGGGGGCGAAGCCTCCTAGTTATTAAGAAAAATCTGAATAATCATTTAGATTTTTCTAATCTATTTATTAATATATATATATTATTCTTATATGGCACCATAAACTCGGATATTTCTCAATTTATTAGCAACACTATAATTATTTTTCATTTTGTTAGATTGTCTTCAGTAATAATTTAAGTAGTGTTAAATTATTTATACGTTAAGTGTTCACTTAGATTCATTTAACCAAATGAATCTTAGGTTGCCTTAAGCATTAATTTTAGTATTAAAATTCAATGCGTTCTCTCTCATAGCGTATCCGTTCTAAAGTTTCGTTAAATATTAAATTTCGTAATTTAAACTAAAACAAAATCCATAAATGTATTGGAAAAAAATTTAAACGCGGTTGAGTACTCAAATGAAAATATCTGTAATATGAAAATGATGAGTTTCTCAGCTGAAACATACATTACACCCTAAGTTCCAACTCACACTATTGCAATAAGAATATGAAAATTCAATGCGTTCTCTCTCATAGCGTATCCGTTCTAAAATTTCGTTAAATATGAAAATTCGTAATTTAATTAAAATAAAACCTCTAAATGTATTTGAAAAAATTGCAAACTAGATTGAGTACTCATATGAAAATATCTGTATCATGAAGATGATAAGTTTCTCAACTGCAACATTCATTACACCCTAAGTTCCAACTCATAGTTTTACATTAAGGAATATGAAAATTCAATGCTTTCTCTTCCTCAGCGTATCCCTTCTAAAGTTTCGTTAAATATAAAATTTCGTAATTTAATTAAAACAAAACCTATTAATGTATTTGAAGAAATTGCTAACTAGATTAGTACTCAAATGAAAATATCTGAATCTTGAAGGTGATGAGTTTCTCAACTGAAACATTCATTACACCCTAAGTTCCAACTCACACTTTTGCTATAAGAATATGAAAATTCAATGCGTTGATGAGTTTTTAAGCTGAAACATTCATTACACCCTAAGTTCCAACTCACACTTTTGCAATAAGAATATGAAAATTCAATGCGTTGATGAGTTTCTCAACTGAAACATTCATTACACCCTAAGTTCCAACTCACTCTTCTGCCAAAAAAATATCGAAATTCAATGCGTTGGTGAGTTTTTCAGCTGAAACATTCAGTACACCTTAAGTTCCAACTCACACTTTTGCAATAAGAATATGAAAATTCAATGCGTTCTCTCTCATAGCGTATCCGTTCTAAAGTTTCGTTAAATATGAAATTTCGTAACTTAATTAAAACAAAAGCTATGCGTTTGAAACAATCGTAAACGAAGGTGAATATGTAAACGAACATATCTGTAACATAAAGAGGATAAGTTTTTCAACTGAAACATTCATTTCAACCTAAGCTCCAGCTCTCAGTTTTGCATAACGGAATGGGGAAATGCAATGCTTTCTCTCTCATTGCAGATCCGCCCCAGAATCTCGTTAAATGTCATGGCTAATGTATATATAAAAAATATATATACAATTAAATCATTTTATCACTTTCTTTCTTTTTTCACTGTCTACTTCATTCTTTCGCAACCCGGTAGCAAGGGTTGCTGACCGTTTCGTTCGATTTAATACGCATCAGTTCCTCCCTTAATAAACTATGACCATTAAAAAAGTATTTTCTCTGCACTTCCAACGCATTGTTTTCATTTCAATGATGCTTTCGTGAGATTCTCACTCAATTAAAAACCGAGCACGCGGCTTCATTAAAATATTTCTTTTGGGTGGATTACTTAAGAGCTTAGAAAATCATTTTAATTTGTTGTTAGACAAAGGTGGGATTTAATAGGTGACAAGGCACGTGACATTTTTGTTTTTAAAGCTAGCGGAATGAAGGTCCTCGCTGTTTTTTTTAAATTAAATTTTCTCGTTTTTCACCTCTAAAAGAAAAAAAATTATTTGTTAAGTGATTCTAATTCGCCTTGTTGAAAATTGTCTGTATTGATTTGCAACATGTCGTCTGTATTGATTTGAAACATCATAGAAAAACTTTACAATTTAATTTATCTGCAAAGCGTTCTGTAAAATATTTGTATTCAAAAGTACATTTGATACTAGACTTACTCATCTTCATTTGTTGTTTGGGAAACCTCCTTTCAAATGCAATAATAGCAACCTTTTACTCACGATTCATCACATTTTAATCTATTACTTCTGTTTTAATTAACATCGTCTTGCATTTTTGAAGCTCCAATTTTATGTACGTAAGATTTATTAGATAAAACTTATAACCTTAATATATTAGCCTTTTTGAGTGCTATTATTTTATATTGTGCATAACTGTTTTATCCTAACTACAAGTTTATCTGATTTCAATCACTTTCAATTTACCTGATTTATCATGCACCGCTTAATCAATGCTATGTGTTTTAGCGAGTGAAATTCATAATATGCATTTTACTATTGATTTGTTTTAAGTCCCTTCAATTGGTGCAACATGTCCTTTTGGAACTCCTGCTATTAAAACTTACATTCAATTCAATTCAAATGTAGGTTTGCAAGCTTATTTAAGGCAAGAATATCTAATGCTACTATGCAAGATAAATTAACTGCATTACTAATAGAAAGGAGCCGGAATAGTTCAGTGATTATTAGAATGAATTGTCATTGTGACGAACTGGGATTTAATCTCAAGTGGAGGGTGGAAGCCCACCGACCTCCAGGTCGATGGATACCAGCTTCCATGGTATGAAAAGGCGCGCTGACCACAATGCCATAATTCCAGCATTGGTCACGGAATTTTATGGACTTAACCTCCATGACTCCCTATTTTGTGATTAAATTGTATTTCTTAAAAAACAAAGTTAAAAAAAATTTTTTTTTTGAATAATCACAATGTACTGCGCAATTTATTTGTTTAATTATTTACATTTATTTCATTTTTGAGTTATTAAAAAAACAGTTTGACCAGGTAAAATAGTAAAAATAATATTAATTGGAAAAAAAACAACGAGAATGGTTTTCTAACAAAAGGTTCTCGTATTGAATGTTTTTAAAGACTGCATTGAAAACTTCATTATAATACCTCTGCATGTATATCTCTATTTCATAAATACTTTAATTATATTACTTTGATATCTTTATATTCACTATAACATTACTTTGATGTCTTTATATTCAATATAACATTACTTTGATATCTTTATATTCATTATAACATTACTTTGATATCTTTATATTCATTATAACATTACTTTGATATCTTTATATTCATTATAACATTACTTTGATGTCTTTATATTCATTATAACATTACTTTGATGTCTTTATATTCATTATAACATTACTTTGATATCTTTATATTCATTATGACATTACTTTGATGTCTTTATATTCATTATAACATTACTTTGATGTCTTTATATTCAATATAACATTACTTTGATATCTTTATATTCATTATAACATTACTTTGATATCTTTATATTCATTATAATACGGGGCAAATTGAGTAGGACTTCATTTTGTCACAAGGTTTTTTAAAGCAGGGTTTTTTTAAAACGTATTTCTGCAATAATTCAAAGTAAAAAACGTATCTTCGTTAATACCGGATTGATTTTTTTAAAATTAAAAATGCTTGGTATGTATTTTAATTATTGACGTTAACACGTTATTTTAATTATTGTCGTTATAAGCAATTAACGGAATTTTGAGATTTAGAAATACGAATTAACCAATACACATGAACAGTTAAAACTGGTTTCAAACTATTACTATGCTATTTATTTTCCTATAAGCCTTTACAACGAATTTAAGCTATCGCATCGACCCAATACCGGATCGAGAACTATTGTACGTTTCTCTTGAAAGTGGTAATTGTTATGAAGTGAAATATGCTAATTATTTCTTATTTTACAGTATGTGGCTGAAATAATTTTTTTCTTTCAGATTACATTGATTATAGGCCCTGATTACATTGCATACAACTGCTTTTAAACATCTCTTATTGAACAACTGAATGTTTCTTCACAGGCTACCAATAAGACAGACACTTACGCCACCTACAGTTTTCAAAGAGAATCTAGAAGTCACATGACCCGAATGGATGGTCATGCTGTGTCTTTTCCTACTCATCTACGTCACACTTGCAGTCGGAAGTGACATCACGCGTGATTTTTATGGTGACATATTTCGCATGCGGGACTGTCACAATGGGTCCAGGTGCGATAATGGGGGCGCGCGCCCCGCCTTGGAAGTTGCCGGGCGCCCCTGCTACTGCCAGTGCGCACCAACTCATCTTACTTACAGAGAGGACAAGCAGCAGTGCGTTAAAGATATAAAAGGTAATGTTTGTGTCTTTTTAAATCTTCGTGAGAAAGAAAAACCACAACTGTAATTTCTTGGAATACCTATTTCGAGATATTTTATTATTTCTACGAAGGGGTATAAATACTTCTTTATATGAAACCTCATACCTTAATCTTTTCTTCTGAATGAATTACAATTTTTGGAATTCATCTCGTATAATTTTTAAACGTTTTATTGCAATCGCTAATATTTGTTGGTTTCATACTTCAATTACTTTAATGCTAAGTTTTTGTGAGAAAATTTTATCTCGTTATAAATGTTTAGGATAAAATATTGGATTTTAAGATCGTTGTGGAATCCAATGTATAATATTATTATTTTTTTATGAAAATTTCAATTGAGACGTTAATTCGAAGATTCTTGGGAAATGAAATGAACCGTGGAGGAAAATTATATCTCATTCAACTCATCATTATTCAACTTCATTAATTGTTCTAATTTGCTACCACTGTAGCAGAATAAACCGTATTCTACAAGGTAAATAAAGATTGTTTTTAAAAACTTGTATGCAAATAACCATTAAAATAAGCGAGAGAAAGGCTTTGATTGTATCTAATTTCTAGAACAAGATATTTTATTTTTCCTTAAACACAAATTTTCTTTTTTTTCCTATGAGCTGCACAATCAGTCTTCCCGATGAGCAGACCTAGTGCGTTCTCCAGAAGTGGTATCCACTCTTTCAGGGCCACCACGATGGGTGAGATACCGTTGGCCATGTTAATTTGGACGTCTAGTTTCTGCCACACTAGATGGCAGCACCGAGACTCTATTTGGATGCTAAAGTGCACTAGGAATTTAATTTTGCCGGAAATGCCAAGAGCCAATAAGGCACTCCAGGGATCTTTTACACACCGCATAATCCAACGACATGGGCGCTGAGGATTTTCTGCATCCCGAAAATCCGGTGTCAAGGCCGGGGATCGAACCCGCAGACTTGAACTCAGAAGGCCGACAACAAACCAATTAAACACACATTTTAGTATATAAATTTTTTTAGATAAAAAAAAATGTTTTTAGCGCATCACCGAGTTAAGTTTTTTTTTAATTTGAAAAGCTTAAGTGAAAGAAATTGTTGTGTTGTATGTTCTGAAAACGCTTAAAGGATCTTGTTAAAAAAAACATTTTAGGATCAGTTGCAAATACAAAGTGAAGCAGTCAGTTGTAGGCGAGAGACCAAAGGTAGCGTGGTGACAGTGGGCTTATCCAAGCTGGTATCGATCGATTTGAAGCTGTGCGAGCTTCAAGCTGCCAGAACTACAATCCTTCACAATGGCAATCAGTGCTGTAACCTCTATGCTATCGAGACTCGATTTAACTATGGAACATTCGTTTTAGGTTATTAGGAAATAAATAGAAAAGACTTTAAAAAACAGCTATCCTTATTATATTTTCTGAAACTGATATTCATAAACTCATTAGTTAAGAACTGGCATGTCGGTAGCAAGTTTTTGTCAACAATTTCAGGGCATGACTCTAATTTTTGTGTATCAGCAAATGAAGAAACGAGTCGCAATAGCAATTGCAAACATTCTCTCAGATATTAATCTTTTTGGGGTTACATATCATTGAAAAGCTTTGAAAATTATTTTAGAATCACGGCAAGAAATTAGTATTTCTTTATACAACATAAAAACATAATGGTTTAACAGTTTTCCATTGTTGTCGGTTCATTTTTATTGGATTAGTTCTACGCTAGGTTTTAAGAAAGAGTTATTTAATTGTAGTTGTAATTGTAGTTCATTTATGTCTCACTAGAGCTGCACAATGGGCTATTGGCGATGGTCTGGGAAACATCCCTGAGGATGATCCGAAGACATGCCATCACAATTTTGATCCTCTGCAGAGGGGATGGCACCCCCGCTTCAGTAGCCACGTGAAGTCGAGCACTTTACGGTCTAACAGTTTAACGAGAACCAATACCGCACACCCTCGGTCCCTACGCATACTGATCCAAGTGGGTCACCCACCCGCACACTGACCGCAGCCAGTGATGCTTGACTTCAGTGATCTGCTGGGAACCGCGTCTTAACGATCAGTCCACTGCGGGACAAGAGTTACTTAATTCAGTGTCTAATTTTATTAAACGTTTTACAATGGGATACCTGTAAGTGACGTAGTGTGTGTATATCGATACTGATTGGTTATTAAAACGTGGCATTTGTTTACATTAGCAACTATTCTTTCCCTTTTATTTCGAGTGAGCCAAGCGTCGAGTATCGATCGACGTGACACATTCTACATTCTTACACAAAGATTCTTTCACTGTATATTTCTTACTTAACACAAAGAGAGGCATGAAGCCATGCCGAACATAAACTAATAATGCATCGAAGTTTCCAGTTACACAAAACAATATATCACGGTTATAATAAAACACACAAACAAATAATAAATCTAAGTTAAGTAAAAGATGTAGACGAGAAAGAATTACATTTCAACAACTTTTATGTGCGATACGGCTATGCATTCATTTAACTTCACGTTAATAAGATTTTAACTTATGTGAAGAAAGTTAGTTCAACTTAACACGCCATTCTGCTTATCAACGATCAGCTGGCGCTAACGTCATAGGCTACATGTTTGGATATCCGTGATCTGCTTCTTGGAATTCAAGTACCCAAGTACCAATTATTATTTTTTTGTCCAAATTACATTAATGTACTTTAATAAATTGCAGTTAAAGATATTCGCTAAATGATTTAAAATTAGAAATCAGCAACTATGTGATGCATGCAGAAATTGTATTTAATACATCCGCCTTTTTGTTTAGCAATATTAAATTAAAACATTAAATTACTATTGTGAACTCACTAAATTTGTTATAACAATAAACTTTTAATTTTAAATTTTATATTTAAGAAAATTATCACTTAGATAAATGACTTATATTCACTTATAGATTAGGATAGAATCATAAGGAAAATATATTGACGTATGCACAAAAGCATAAACCGAACCGAATTATTTTTAGTACACACATTTTAAGCGAATAATTTCGGTTTAAGTAGAAAAAAAATGTTTTATGTCATGATGAAACAACAACTATTGCAAAGTAATCACGGGGCAACTACAGAAAAAAAAACAACCTTCAGTATTAATGCTGTACTCATTATTATGTTTATTAATGCTATACATATTAAGTAATTGTCTTATGTATGTAATAATTTTTTAAGTTTTTTTTTTCTCAATATTATTAGAATGCTACATGTCCGTGTTTTACCGTCCCTTCACCGTTGAAGCCATTCCTCTAGTCTATCTTCCTACAAGTGGTCAATTAGTGCATCCCGAAGCTCATCTTTCACTTTCTGGTAAGATGTATTTTACATTACTCAACTAAAAACACTAAATGTATTTCTAATGTTCGTCGGTGATTTTAATCTTTAGGCTATGATATTTGTATTTGATAAGTGTTTAATGTTTTTTAAAAATTGTCTTTAACTCAAAACTAATTAAAAACACTGGAACTTTTATTATTTTTTTTATTTATTCGTATACGTATGTGAATGGGTTGAATTTGTCATTCAAAATTTCGACCATTTTCCGTAAAGCTAGAGTACTCATTCTGTACTGAAGCCTGATAATAAGAGGTTTCTGCTGTTTTTTGCCGCTACAAGCAGTATTAAAACTATTTTATTGCCGACCAGAATTAATAGTCCATCAAAATTTTGCTATAATTTTAACTAGAGCTCTGTGTCTGAAACCAAAATAGATTACAATTGTTTATTAAACGATGCAAGCACACGGACCTAGACGTGATCTCGATTCGGTACTCTCGTATTGCACATACGTACTCTATAGTACGCATAAATTCGGAGTGTGTGGGCCTAGAGAAAAGCTTTTTTCCTACAGCTGGTTCTGAAGGGGTTAATGTCATAGTAAGAACAACAGGTTAACAACAACACCAGTTTCACCAAGTAACAACACCAGTAACATCACCAGTTTGAAAATTCCAAAAATATAGTGGGATCTTGGTAGTGTTTAGTAAAAAAGAATGCTGAAACTGTGTTTTTATGACTGAAATCATTGCAATTTTATGAGATGAAGTTTAGGGTTATATAAAAAATTATCAAAAAAATATTTTGCAAGGTTGATGGTTGTAAGATTTTCTTGATAATAAAATGAAACAAATTTAATAATTACTTATTTTTTGCGTTGATTAAAATCTTACTATCGACAGTAACTGTATAAAAATATTTAAAATTTTAAAAAATTATGAAAAATGGCAAGTGTTCAAAATGCATATAAAGATATTAAAAAAATAGAATAGTCTATAAATCTTATATAATACTGTAGATAATATGATTTTAAATAATGTAAAAGCAGATTTAAATTAATAGTTCAAATTATTCATTTAAAAAAGCTACCAAACAGCAGAAACAAATTTTGCTTTAAAATAAGTTTAATGGCTCTATTTGAGTTTGAAAGCTATGTCTTTGAAATGGCTTAAAATATCAGTATGCTATTTGCTGCATTCCTGATAGATATTACAAACATGCGGATGTTTGTTCTATTATTTTTATTATTTAATATTTGAAATTGTTTCCCAGCATAAAGGTCGAGACTCGTTACGTACAGGGCATAAAAAAATAAATAGACCACACTAAATAACTTTTAATCTAATAATCGGATCTTCAAGTTCTAGGACTCAATATTAATGGCTCGAGGGAGAGATCTCAACTTTGCTTATTAATGCTTAACAATAAAGAAAAGCATGACTTCTTTTAAAATTTAATCTCTCAGGAACTATTCGATTGATTTCGCTCAAATTTTGTATTTTGGCTTTTAATATTACATTCTTTAAAATGATGTAAAAAACTTTTATACTTTACGATTAAAATTATTTTTTACTATTGTTAAATAGAATAATTAAAAATAATAAATATTTATTAAAACTTATTTTTTACGTGGAATTATTTTTAGATTAACAAATTTTATAATTGTGTGCCAAAAAAATTTCACTTGGTTTAAAAAGTTCTTGAGATTTGATGAAATTCCCAAAAAGTAAAATTAACATTGAGGGTTGCTGCCTTTGGACCGCTCTCCTGATCAAACTGTTGAGACCATATTTCTCAGATTGCGGTATTGTATTTCTGGGGACAGAAATCCAAATCCGCGACAAAAAAAATAAATAAATAAATAAATAAAAAATAAGTAAATGGTACGTTTATTTAGGAAAAGTACATTTTTATGTCTGATTTCGTAACTTAAAGTAACGTCTGCACTAATTAATTAGCATATTTGAGGTAATTCCCTCTAACCATTAAGATTGAGTTCTAGAACGTAAAGATCCGATCATTAGGTCTAAAGTTACACTGTTCATAGGAGTTTTCGACTGTTTTTAACTCCGTTGTCAGAAATTAATAAAAACTGCTATATACCAATTAAATCCATTAAAAAAAATTTTAAATAAAATGCTAGATACCAATTAAATCCATGACAAATTTTAAAAAAAAACTGCTAGATACCAATTAAATCCATTGCAAACTTTTAAAAAAACTGCTAGATACCAATTAAATCCATTAAAAATTTTGAAGTTGTTCGTGTCATGACACTGTTCCGACAAAACTTAAGTGAACTCTTTCCGATTAACTATCATTGAGTTAAAAGATTTAATGGGTTTAACACTTATTATTATCATCTGATGAATGTGCTAAATAAAAATGATTTCTTATTTTATTAAAGGTCGTAGGAACTCCGAAGGAGCCTTCCCATCATGCAAAGCGGCTGTATCTCAGTATCTCACACCAGAGGGATGGCGTACACTAACCCGTGTAGATGGAGGAGGACCTGTTTTTGGTTTGTTTACTGATGGCAATAAAACATTTTTACAGGTATAACTTCTTCACCTTGATAATGTTATGGTTAGTTGAGATAAATTAACACACATTTAATCGAAAAACATTATTTCCTCTTCCTAAAAAAGTACCAGGAGAGAATTATGTAACTTCACTTCTCATTAATGCTATAGAGGGTGTTTTATAATCACCACCCTCAATATACTTTTTTAAAATGCTTGTCAAAAATGAAGTAAAAAGTACGCAAGTAATATTATATATGAAGGTAAAAAAAAAATGTTTTTAAAATCTAAGGAATCCGTACGGAGAAAGGCAGTACTTGAAAAACAAAACCTGCTTGGTTCAGAAAAAAGAACAGGAGTTGGAAAACCAATAAGATAACCACTCAAGTTTTGTTGTTTTTACAAGTGATTTGGCAGATTTCGATAATGTTTTTGTTTCTTCTTCGCTTGAATATTAATTTGCGTCCCCTAATATGGGTACTTTTAATTGCTTTTCTTTTGACAAGGATTCTAAAAAGACACACTAAGGGTTGTCATTATGAAACACCCTGTATAAAGCTATGTCCAAAATATATTCTACTCCTTTGCTACTGAATAATATCTGAATGAAACACCCTGTATAATTTTTTATTTCTACTCTTTGTTTCTATTTTTCTTAATTAGTATGAAATTTAAGTTTTTAGGTAACTCTCATGATCGCCGACAGCTTCAGCAACATCTAGCTATGGTTCGCCTCTTTTGCAGAATTCCTGAGTATTCCCCCTTTGAAACTTGTGTGGCTGTTCGAGTGGGATGGGTACCTGGTAATATGTTAAACATATCCAAAATTGTTGTTTGTCTATTAAAATATACTAATTTGAGAGAAGTATACCATAAATAGAGTTACAGTACTGTTTTCAAATTACTATTTAAATTTTTTTTCTTCCATAATTTCAAGTTTGCAATATTATATATTTGTTGGGAAATATTTTTAGAAGGCACGAATTATTTTTAAGTGACGAATATATTATAGCCATAATTTTAAAAAGGAAACAGCTTATATTTAATAATAGTGTTTCTGCAATATAAGATTTAGACAAAATTTACAGTTATGTCAGCAATATACTGAATAAGGTTATTCAAGCAAAACTCTGTTTCAGAAAATAAATGTAAAATAGTGATAGTGAAGATAATTATGCGCCAAAGTACATTTAAACTTGTAAAATGTTGACTTTAAAGACACAGCTTTAGTTTTGGATATTTTGGAAAGAAAACGCATAATAATTTTTGAGTTGGAAGTTAATGTTTTATTTAAATCCTGGCTTTAAAAAATTTTATATCAGTAATTTATTTTATACTACAATTACACATTCATTATAAGGCTGGCAGGGCTAAACTTAAAAACCTCTTAGATTTTGAAAATAATGTTTTTGTATTTTTCCTTAAGATTTGTCTTCTAAAAGTCTAAGTAAGCAAAAATTAAATTAAATATAAGATTAAATTCTCTTTATAATCTTAATTCCCTAACATTATAAATCCTTTAAAAGCATTTTGTACATAAACATGATGTACATTTAGCTCAATATTAGGATTTCTAAATCCGACCCAGATGTATTACTATTAATGACATAGATTACAAAAAATGTTTAAAAATTATGTAAATATAAGGTAAAACGTGTGTTATTATATAAAGTAGAAACGTATGTTATTATATAAAGTAAAACGTACACCGTGTTACATATATTAAAATGTGCTGTTAATCTCTTCCCCAGGAATTGATTCTGATGATATGGAAGGATCTTCGACGAAAACTAACATGATGGTTGTTGGTTTATCGCTTGGAATTTTGGGACTGGTTTACGTATTAGCTGTACTCGTCTATCTAAAAATACGTCGCAAGCAACTTTCTAAAAGAAGACGAAGAATTGACCATGAAGGTCAACTCCAAACTGGAGATGATCATCCAGGAAACGTGAGTTGCATTATTCGCACAACGAATTTTTAATTTGATAATTTCTCATTTAAAAAAATTATAATAATTGTATCGAAAAATAAGTCTTGTCAATGGCTCATAGTAATAATAAAGAATTAAGGCATGCATAGTAATTAAATAAAATTTACAAATTTAAAGTTTTTACTTTGTAAATATGGCTTTATTGAAGAAATTTTGTTAAATTTTATTGTTTCGTGTTCGTATGCTCAATCGTTTTGTTAAAGCGTAAAATCAGATACAATTTACTGTTATTGGAATGAATAATACTAATTATAATTTAATCGCATCATTTAGGTTTAATTGCTGTATATTTATCTTAATTAAACATAGGTTGAAGAGTGTTTAAATTGAGTAAATCTTTAGATTGGGTGTTGAACCTGTTAGAACAAGGAAATACAATTTTATTAAACTCGTTTCATAATGGGAATTTTTTCTTCATAGTGTTAGTTTCATTTTCTTAATTTCATTTATTTTCGTAACAAAGTAGCGATTAATAAATAATACCATCATACCTTAAGTAATTTTCCCAGACGAAATATTTTGTTTCATACCCAGTTAACAGGTTAAACATGAGTTTATGAAATTTTTTAATCTAATGTATGAGAAGCTGTAATGAGATGTGATTGTAGATTGCTGTTCTTTTTTTAAAATTATATTTATGTTAGAAGTTTGCGAATTATACAAGTTATGCAGCTCAATTTTATTTGTCCTTAAAATTGGCAAAAATTCAAATTGTAGAAGTTAAAGAAAACGTGGGTATGCATCTGAATCAAAATATGAACCAGGTATGATTTCGAAGGCTTTATCTAAAATTCAGTTGCTTTCGCGTATCAAAACCGTTAAGATTTTTCATATTCTTTTATAAATACTCTCAACAGTCAACCTTTATGATCCAACAGCTAAAAAAGAATGAATTTCCCCTGCACATATAAGAGTTTATTTAAAGAATTTAAATCTTCATTGACATGTATCTAAAATAATTTATTGCCATAGGAAGCTCTCATTGAATTTTATCATTTTTTTTATTGTAGGCAGGTAGAATGGAAACATCAAAAAGGCTCGATATGTATCACACTATGTCTATGGGGAAAAGAAAACTAAACCATGAACCTTGGTCTGAGTTATCTTCCATTGTTGAAACATACAACCGTACTTGGACTGATAGGATGGGACAGGGTTGTGAATTTCGAGCTCAGGATTTCCAAATAGAACCAGAGTTTTTTGACCCCGAATTTCTGGCATCACCTCCTCAAGAAGTTCAGGAATATCTCGAACGCCTACAGAGTTCCGTTACGTACGCACGTCACCGACTGCGTAGTTGCTATCGGTATCAACCTACTTTGAATGGCATACCAGAGGATGACTATTTCTATCAAGAACTGAAAAATTCGAAAAACAGTGAGATACGAACAACTCCTGATGGTGGTTCGTCTTCCTCAATAGCGTCTCTTTTGGAAATGTCAGATAATTCAGATGAAAAGAGCCTGAGAGATCATCAGAAAGTACCGCCAAAAAAGCCCAAGAGAAAGGATCCGGGAAATAAATCGAACAGTGTAAAACGCAATATAATATCTGAAGAAGAGGAAAAAGATATTCAGAATGCTATGAATACTCTCAACGATACGCTGGATGCTTTAGAATATGATATTTATAAACAGGATTTATTACAGCAAAACAAAAGTACTAATTTATTGAGTGCAAGTTGTCCGAATTCTACGGAAGGTGACACGGAAGATTTTGATTCTTCTTCGTGTAGTTCATTGTCAGCTGTGACAGTTTTAGGAAGGAACCTTACTAAGCAGGTAGACATTAACTCGACAGGAAGCCGGAGTGTGGAGAAGAATCAGTCAGAAGAATTCAGTACTTTCAGTAATTCAACATTTAGTTTAAACTACGAGGCTGTGCCAGGGTTGTTCAGTCATCAGAACGAATCTGATGATTCAAAAAGTTGTACGGTGGAAGAAAATTCGGCAGAGTCAGAGGAACAATCGGATACAAATAGCAGCACTCAATCGCAAAGCGATTACAAATCATGTGCTTTCTCAGACTCAACCTCAGGTAATTTTAGGAGATCAAGCCCAGTTAAATCGCCAAAAAAGTGCCAAGAATACTTCGATCGTGTAGTTCTACCTGATGGAGAGGAAACTAATAGCAAAGACGGCAAGGACAATGGACATTTGCTCAAAAAATCCTCATCATCAGAGAGTATGACAACTATTGCAACGGATATGACGTCTGATTCCTTAGAATCTCGAGCTTCGTCGCCAAGTCGTCGCCGACGTAGGCGAAAGCCAGTTCCATCGCACACTCCGAGTTTAGTGGACATGTGGATTGGAAGGATCATACAAAACTCCGTGCCTCCTTCCATGTCGAAACGGAAACCTAAAAAAATGATTTTGAGTGAGGACGAAATTCAAGGCTGGGAACATATTTGTCAAAAACAACAAGAAACATGTCCGGTCCATGACTTGAATGATGCAGAACCTAATTTGATAGATAAATTGGCTCACTACAGCTCAAAAACCATGGCTGGAAGAGACGTTGCTGGCTACTTCCAGTCATTGAAACAAGACATTCTGAAAGATCATTTAAAATCTTGGTTGAGTTCAAATAACCAAACTAATAGAAAAGGTATATCCGTGAAATATAAAACTAAAGATTCTTGTCCAAAGAAACCGTTGGTTCCATACACTCCAGATACAAAAGATTCGAACAAAAACGGACTGAGCCCACTATGGACCACTTTTAATTCTGTAAATGGAGAAGGTAAAACTTTACATGACTCAATAAACAGTGGGAATCTCTATGCAAACTCTTTGGATTCAAAATCAGAACTGATAGACTCTTTAGATTTGAATTCAATTAAATCCCGCGCATCTAACGAAGTTCAAGTTGATAAGGTTACATGACAATCTAAAAAGGTGTTTTAATTTAGGTTTACCAAATGAGATTTTATTAACAGATCATTTTACGTTACATTTCATTTTCCCATTGTTGTAAATATTTAAAAATAACACTTAATATTATAATAAAATTGTTCAAATTTGTTTATTGTGATTTTGTCTTCAGAAAATATGAAAATATCATAGCATTGTGACAACCTAGTTTAAAAAGAAGGTACCAGTTTTTACTGAGTTACACTAGGACAAAAATAATTGAAAACCATCTTGGGACTGATTCTAACAGTTATTGCTCTGGATAGGTCAACGATATAATTCGAGTGCCACAAATATCGTTTTACATTGTCTCGAATCAGTTGATACTGTTCTACTAAATGAATCGTTTTGATAATTCGTTTTACAGAATTCTTTCTTTAACGCATAGCATGGTTTTAACAAAATTAGTCCAGCATTAAATGTTTCCCTCACATTTATACATTATCTCTATAGCGACCTCAATTTTCTCTTGGTCAACAGGAATCGTTAGTGTACGCTGAATATAGTAAAAAGTTAGATCGCAAACGGTTTTCAATATTCACAAAATAAATTTAATAATTTATTTTTTAATGTTGACGATTTGTGACAGTTTCGTTGTTAGCATAGAGGGCGCGTGCTTAAGAAGAAGAAAACATATTTACCTAACAACCATGGTTAACTTTTAAAAAGTCTTAGCAGTTCTTAAAATTGCATCTTATTCGCTAAAAATTGTCGCTTGATATGACGACTGAGCTTTTGGATTGACAGTAAAACAACTTTTATCAAAACTAAGAATTGAAGATTTTAATGTCGTACCATTATCTCCACCTCTTTCACTTTGGCAGATCATACATTAAACAGTTACCATTGCATATCATCGATATTTTTAGGCACCAGACTAAAAAGGTAATAATACCTCCTGCAGCTTTTGAAATAGTATATTTTACTCATAGAGCTTTGTATAAAGATTTTAAACCTTTGTTCACAGACGGCTCTAAAATAAATGACCATGTTGCAGCTGTGATATTTTCAAACAATGAAACCTATTCAGAGAAACTTATATCTAATAGTTTTGTGTTTACATCTGAATGTCATGATATATATTTCGCCCAAAAATCGATAACTTATTCAGATTCTAACAGCTATCTGGAAGCTTTACGAAATTCAAATATTGAAATGCATTCTCTCACAATCTATATACTAAAGTTATTGTTGAATCTTTATGAGGAAGGCTTTAAAATACTGTTTTCCTGGATACCTGCTCATTTTAGAATCTCTGGGAATGAAATATGCCGATTTAACAGCAAAAACCACTAATAATCTTTCTAACAAACCTATTTCGCGTCATGGCGTAAAAGCAGTTAGAACAAATACTTTATATACCCATTGGCAAACAGATTGAAATGCGGAGATAAACAATAAATTTCATGAAATAAAACCTTTAAGTGCCTTTTGAAACTCTTAATAACTCCAACTCTTATAAACAGATTGCGTATTGGCCAAACAACATTAAAATACGGACACCTTTCAGTTAACGAACCAGCGACTATTTACACTAGTTGCGGAGAACCACTAACCATAAAGCACAACTTGATCCAGTGTTCTAATTTAAAAGTTAAGAGATGACAACACTTTAATCGTGAATATCCTGAATTATCGACTTTAATTGGAGGCTATACAGATAGAAACCTTATTGAATATCTTAAAAACGCTGGATATTTCCAAAACTTTTGAACCATCAGACTTTTAATATCGATCAGGGGTTGAGTGCAGACTCTTGGGCAAAAAGTTTAAAATTGAAACTAAATTAAATCGTGGCATAATAATTTATTTCTATTTAATTATGGTAATTTTTTAAAAAGAAATGAAAACGGATGTGTAATATTGTTTCTATAAGAGGATTTAATCGAATTTTCTGAATGGAAAATTTACGTTTTCTTGTCTAAAATAAATAAACCGGTAAATAAAAAAAAAAATAAAACTCGAACACAGGACCTTGGACGTCTAACAGCTATCTTTTGTAATATAAATTTGAAATACAACAGAGCATATAGACTCAAAATTAAATAAAAAAAAAACTAGTTTGTTGTCTATAAAAAAATATTTACTTAAGAAAACAATTAAATTAATAAGAACAATTTAAATTGACAAGAATCACTTATGCGTTTAGCAGTATAATTAAACTGCAACTCTCTGAAATTCAACATGTGTATAGATATCATATATGGCAGTACTTTTACTTTTGTTACTTGTACCGCCGGTACAAGTAAAAAGTACGTACTTTTACTTGTACTTCGTTACTTTTTAAATTTAGTACTTTTACTTGTACTTTCGTTACTTTTTTAGGGAAAAAGTACAAGTATTTGTAACGGAAATATCGAATGAAATCGTTACTTTTTTCTAAAACTCGTTAAACTTTCTAAAAATTTTTTTTAACGAAATGCTTATGTTTTTTTAATTTATAAAATTAATGTGCAATATATATGCATTCACAGGTATCTTCGTGTTTAAATACCTTCTGTTTCAACTCATACCGCACATTCAATTATTTTTTACTAGCTCAAAAATCACAAAGCTATCTGAAACCCCGTGTTTGCTTTATGTTTGTGCTTTTAAAACGCGTTTCTAAAGAGTAAAACAATTTTAAATCAATGGTAATTTAAATAAATAAAAATAATAAACTAAAAATTAAAATCAATAGATAAAATTTCTTTTTAGTGTAAATCTATAAAAAGTTTGATATTGAAATTACATTTGATTTTAAAATTATATTAGGCGATTATATTATAAAATTATATTATAATATTCTTCCGAATTTAATAATAAATTAATATCCATAATTTTCAAAATTAAAAATAATTAAATAAATAACAACAATTTTGCAAAAACATTAAAGAACATAAGAATATTATTCAATAAAATTTTAGGTTACTTTGAATTTTCGCTTTCCTAGAAATGTACTTTTAAATCGTTACTTTTTTTGTTTAGTACTTGTACTTTTTGCTCGTTACTTTTTAAAATAAGAACTTTCTACTTTTTACTCGTTACTTTTTTAAAATATACTTGTACTTTTACTCGTTAATTTTTTAAAATATACTTGTACTTTTACTCGTTACTTTTTTAAAGTAACGTTGCCATACATGATAGATATTCATAGCTTAAACATGCCAGTAAATGAAACTCAAAATGTTCCATTCAATTTATGTTCAAAAAATTATCTTATGAATTGGATAGTTGCAACTCGAGAAGTGCTGTGAGTATGCTAACCATGTGATTTAAATCGGATTTAATTGAATTCCTGTAATTGACTTCACGCTAGTGTATCGAACCTAATTGCCTTCTGCATCGACAAATGCCACGATTTACCTGTGATGACATCAATTGAAAGTATCAAATTATGAAATAGATCAATTACTTTTTGAACTTAGTACATTAAAGTTTACGGAAATCTCTTATAAATTTCAACTTTGTCCATAAATCCAAAAATAGAGTTTAGCAACGTATTTAAATCAATCTATAATAATAAAATCAAAATTATTAAAATATAAATTATTGCTAAAGATCAAAATCAAATATCACAATTAATAATTGAATTCAACTAATCCAATGTTTTAGCTATAAATTTGTGAAAGTTTCTCTCAATAGTTAACTGAATAGAAAACAGAAAACTGAATAATTCAAATAATTGAATGCACGTTTTAACTGAGCTTCCATCAAAAATGGAATTGCATACGAATATCGATAGCAGTGATTTTAATTAAGATTTATTTAGTTTGCAACGAGATGAAACAGAGATTCAAATAACTGAACAACTAATTCGAACTGAAATTATATTCAACTTATTCAAATCGCTATTGGAGTAGTTTAAATTTTTGAACGAGGTGTCAATATGCCTGGTAACAAAATCTTTAAGTCAGTTTGGTTAATGTAAAGATTTTTTGCTTCGAAAATTACACTTGATTTAGTAAAGCGTGATTAAACACTGCTACTATATTTTTAACTTTTGAAGCTTGTATATTTTCCCCAAAAAGCACATTATAGACAACTCTATATAAAAATAAAAAAAAACTGTAAATAATTGCATTAATAATTTATGTGATTGCAAACGAATCTTATTTCGAGAACTTCGAAACGTAAATAAATATCTGAAATAAAGTTTTATATTTAAATTAAAAATAAATAAATTAGTAAAATAATTTTTTTATTTCAGATAGAAAAAAAAAGATTAAGGTAAACAAACTTCTATTTAAGTTAAGGTAGCATAAATTTCTTTATTACATAATAAGTTAATGCAATTAGCGTTATAGTTTATTTCCTTTTTTATTTCCTCCTATTAATTATATGTGGGTGAAGTACATTAGTTGTATAACGTCACAAATCTTTATCAACAATTTTCTATGCATAAAACTACGGTAATTCTAATATCTTCTCAAACCCCAATTCTCTTATAAATTTTAAAATACTGTATATAATCTTAATATTTCTATTAATAGATGGCAGCATCATAAATCAAAAGGATTCTTTTAACTAACAATTTTTAAAGCAATATAACTGTAAAACTGATTTTTAAAAATACTATAAGAATTAAAAATTGCGAGAAGACCTTGTTTGATACATAATAGTTCGATTACGTACTTAATAGGAAGTAATTTAATACTGTTTTCTTTAATAGTTTTAAAAAATTTTATTTTAATAAAAACAAAAAATGTTAATGATAAAAAATCTTCAAACTCAAAATAAAAGAAAAATTTATTTCTTAACAATGAGTAACTTATGTATACACAAATTGCAAACAGTTTCTTTTTTCAAGCTAACCATTTAAAAGAACTGCTTTTAGTACAAAATGATAATTATTATTGTGATTAAGAACAATAATCATTATTATTCAAAATATATTAAAAATAAATATGATTGACATTGATTTTTAAAAAATGAACTCAGATATTTAAGTAAAATACGTATGCAAAGAAATACTTTATTAAAATAGTTGCAAATGTTCATGATTGCATTTTGACGTTTGCGACAAGCAATTTATCTATAGCTTTCTATAACTAGATGGCAGCACTATATTACGTTAAAATTAACTTTTAACTCATTTAATTTCAACTGTCATTCTCAAATAAACTCATAAGGTTACCTCAGTACATGCGTGGGAAATAGTCTATCTCGGATCACAGCGGCATTAACCGATCCAACGGCAATGAAATAACGATTTTGAAGAGTATGTGATGTGGATCTAAAAAAAAAAAAAAAAAAAATAGTGCGTGGAGTCCCTCCGCGCGGAAGAAGTTAAACTTCGCAACCTGCGACGTTAATTGTAGAAGAATCAACAGTCGTAGAAGGATCACTAGTTCTATTCAACAACTCTTTTTCCTGCTCCGCTCGCTTCCGTGCTCTGTAATCACGGTAATATTGTGCATTTTTCCCTCGTCGACCTCTTGAACCAGTGGAAGTGCTTGTGGTTGCCTCATCGTCTCGCCCGCCCTGGAAAATGTATTTGTATTAATAATGTATGTGATATGTGAATGCGTCATAATGTAATTTCAGAAGAGAAGCAATCAATTGATATTCACAAGAGACGTTCCTTGACATAACCTTATAAATCCGTCGCATTGTCCGTGGAATTGTTTTCACTCATTTTTTACAATTGTTATCCACTAAATTTGAAAATAAAAAATACTACCCTATTAAATTATATGTGTATCAAAACAAACTAAAAAATTATTGATAGAAAAACAATACTCTTATGACTTTTATTATTTTTATGCTAGTGAGATCCAAAACAATATGGAAATGATAAAGGGAAAACTGGATCCTACCACGTGATTTCCCGACCAATAAAAATGTAGCGTTAAACGTTTATTGCAACCTTGTTGGAAGTCGCATAAGAAGTATCACTTCAAAAAAAAAAAAAAAAACACATAACACAGTGAGGTCAGTAAAATAAAAAGAGGGATTAAAATCATTTTAGGTTAAGATAGAATTCTAGTGTTACTAATGAAACACAAAAGCTTTCGCACAAGAAAAATAAACTGTCGTTGGATGGTTTTAATTCATTCTTTGCTCTTTCCGAGCGTAACAATAAAACGCACCAATTTGAAAAATTAAAGTTTTTTTGAAATACTTGCACTATTAAAATACTAGTTTGCTTCATCTTTAATAAGGAATCTGAAATTGTATGTTAAAGGTGTTCTTTATAGAATACCCTGCATTCTGCAATTTTTACATAATTTCGTGCAAATATGGCATTCTTCTACCTGAATGTTTATTTTATTTCATTTAAGATTTAAAATATTATCCTCTTTTCTCTCTTAATTTGAACTATATACGTTAAAATTTACAAATTGGGAAATATTAATATATAATTTCATAATAATATTTAACTTTATATTGAATTTTAAGTATCTTCTATGAATGAAAAAATATTGTTAAATTAAATCATTGAAAATTTGTTGTGTTTTCCGTAGTGGTTTTGAGCTTAGAAAACGTAATAAATTTGTGTAAAATACAGTCCCTGGTGGCCAAATTATTAGATGCACTATAACATTCCATGTAAAATCTTAATTATCAGGTGATACTATACAGCTTTATTGTCTTTACGAGACTTTGCCCCTGTTTACCTTCATGTATCACTTGGTTGAATTTGACGAAATTCAATATAAATTCGACGATTGGATAAATTCGACGATACATTATATAAATACAGAATGTTTGTTATATCTGGTATTATATTAGTATATTATAATAATTTGACCAAATGATTAGACCCACTTTTAATACTTACATGTTTTGCACGAGTTTATCGGCAACACCTTTATATTTAAACATACATGTAGTGGGTTTTATTCAAGAAATTTTTAATATACTTCCTATTTGTATTTATTTTTAACGCATTGCATTAGATGGTTAACCAATTGATACACAAGCACAAACAAGCGTAACAACAGTAAAGCTGTCATAGAATCTTATAGTGCGACTAATAATTTTCCCAGGGACTTTCATTAGTTTCTCTTAATTTCTGATGTAACTGGCTACTTTTTATTGGGGAATAGGAACTCCATGCAAATGATTAACTAATGGGCTTTCCAATAACAAAAGGGCCAATAGATTTGTTCAAAAAGATGCAAGAATCGAGAAATGGATACCTGATACATATGCATTCTCTCTTTTTTTCATCAGAAAAATGCCAAATAAAGGTTTAACATTTGATAATGTCTTTCGTGAGGTTTGAAATAAAATAAAATAAAATGAATTTTCGTAAATATGCCGTACGGCCAAGCAAATTTTCTGGATTAGTTCAAACCTTTGGCCAATAGATTTGTTCAAAAAGATGCAAGAATCGAGAAATGGATACCTGATACATATGCATTCTCTCTTTTTTTCATCAGAAAAATGCCAAATAAAGGTTTAACATTTGATAATGTCTTTCGTGAGGTTTGAAATAAAATAAAATAAAATGAATTTTCGTAAATATGCCGTACGGCCAAGCAAATTTTCTGGATTAGTTCAAACCTTTGGGAGCGACCTCCCATGAGCTCTGAACCTGGCGCCCCTGCATCCTTTCATTTGAATACATCATTGTCATTTCAATGTCAATATGAAGATGAAATATCTACCATTTCTCCTCTGTAATTTGAAGTACAAAAGTGAATGTTATCAGTGCCTTAGTAGAAAGCGCCTGGCAGTACTCACTGTACGTTTCTACTCCCTGTTATCTCTTACTTTCAAGGTTAACATTCGATATTTAATTAGTTTTTATGTTTAGTTATAATATTTATATAGTCTTCATTTTATAACACTCAGTATATTACATAGTATTTCATATAAGAAAAGATGCTTGTGGAAAAATATATCGGTGGTAATAATGTCTCGGTAAAAAGAGTACCGCCATAGGTTGAACTTTAACTGAGACAGTTTTTTGCTTTAATTTAATGTTCTTAAAATAGCTTTATAGTTTTTATTTTTTTATTTTTTTTAAGAAATAAAGTTATCGTTATTAAAAATAAGATAGTTAAAAAGGCTACATTTTAACGCAATTTTTATACTCCATTGTGTAAAATAATCTAGAAACAAGAAGTTATACTTTAATTATAAAAGTTAATTGTTATCGATTTAAAGGAAACTTTTTTTCATTTTTTCGATACAGGTATCAAATTACGAGTTATTTTTCAAAAGATATTCATTTTCATTAACAGAAGGAGAAATTTATGATTTTATAAACGAAATAAACTCAAGAAATTACAAGACATACTCATTTTTTTTAGTTATTTTTCGAGATCAGTTTGAAAAACTAAATGTTACTGATCATAAAAACACTGCATATATATATAACATAATAAAGGGAATAAAAGAAAAGGGAGATTAGAGAAAACAATTAAGAAAATGAAGAAATATAAAAATATAATAAGTTTTATTCATTGCGCATATAAGCTGCAAGTACATGGAACCTATAAAATAAATCAGGAATTTTTTTAAATATTTTTTCAATAGAAGACGAAAAATTATTAAAAATATATACATTTAATAATATTTACATTAATTATTATTTTATGTGTTAATTTGTTTTTATTAATTATTTATTTGTTATTAATGTAACTAATAAGTGTTAAAACTGGGTTTACAATGAAATCACATCACTTTGGCTCTTGATAATGTTTAAAACATTTAGCTACATCATTATTTCAGCATTAACTTTATTGCGTTCTGGTCAATTATTAATTAATTGTCTTGATGCAGTTTTTATTATTTTTTTAATTTCAACATTAACTTTGTTGCTTTCTGGTTAATTATTAATTAATTGTATTGATGCAATTTTTATTATTTTCTTATTTCAGCATTAACTTTGTTGCTTTCTGGCAAATTATTAATTAATTGTTTTGGTGCAATTTTTATTTTTTTATTTATTTCAACAATAACTTTATTGCTTTCTGGTAAATTATTAATTAGAAGTCTGTATAACTTAATGCAATTTTTTTTAAAGGCATATTTTTTAAGCTAGTCCTGTAAGCCACCGCCATAAATATTGGTATTAAAAAATAAATATTCTAACATGTATAAGTTAAAATCTTTAGTTAGTAAACTTCGGTTTCTTATTAAATTTAATGTATGGATTTTGTTCTCAATTTAAAACTAACTTTCTAAAACATGAAGTAAAAAATTTTGCTTTTGCAAAATAAATGATGCCGTAAATAAATTGTTTTTTGTAGAATTAGGATTGTATTGAAATTTTCTTAGAAATCTAGCTAAAGATAGAGAATTCTCTTTAGGACATTGAGAGAGCACCTGCTTGAATTGCAAATTCTGAATATACCTCCCCCCCCCCCTTAATTTATTTGTCATTCTGATATATTCTGTTAGCATTCATTAGCCATATAAATTCAGTATAAAATATTTTTTTAACCATCATCTATATTCAGTCATTATTATGGTGGTGTACTAAAGTTAGTACTAAAAAAAAAAAAAAAAAGTTAGTCAACTCTTGTTGACTATGACCGAAATCCACACCCTTTTGAAAGGTAGACCAGAAGAAGCATTGAATGACCTTTGAACCAGTAAAATGACCTACACAAGTCCTATTAAAGACTGTCAAACAAGAAAAATGAGTTTTGATGGATGAAATATAAACTATAACATGCGCATGCCCGTGTTAAATCCTGACAGAGTACCTTGTAATACAGTACTGAGGGCTTCTTGCAATTGTTGATAAACCAAACCAGTTTTGTATGGCGCATGCGCATAGGTGTGATTTTCGCATTGGTGCATCTATCCTCCCCCATAGTACTATGAATACTTTATTCATTCATTTATTTCGTGTGAGATAGCTACAAAAGTTGTTTTCTCCATTTCTGCTGCACGTGTTTATAAATATTGGTAAGTGCAAATTTTATAAATATTAGATTTCATTATTATTTAATATTCAATTTAATTATTCAATCTAGAAAATGAAATTAAGTTGATCAGATTTTTATTTAAAAACAATTAATAATCTAAAAACTTTATTAATAATTTAAACTTGTGGTTTTACAACAGGTACTGTTACAGTACTGTTAATTTTATTGCATTAAGATAGTGATCTTAAACTATCTCATTCTTTTCCTCTCAGTGTTCTTCCGTGGATATTACTTTTAATCCATTTCTTTTAATCCATATGGCAACAACTTAATCATATTATATATATATTATTTTATTTAAAATTTAAAACTATTAAAATTATGATTGTGATATAGCCCATGTGGTTTTTATTTTAATGTTTTAAACTATTAAGATAGTGATCTTAAATTAACTCATTTTTTCCCCTCTCAGTGATCTTTCGTGGATATTTCCTTTAATCCATGTGGTAATAACTTAATCATATGATATATATTTTTTTATTTAAAATTTAGAACTATTAAAATTATGATTGTGATATAGCCCATGTGCATTTTATTTTAAGGTTTTAAACTATTAAGATAGTGATCTTAAATTAACTTATTTTTTCCCCTCTTAGTGATCTTTCTTGGATATTTCCTTTAATCCATGTGGTAACAACTTAATCATATGATATATATTTTTTTATATAAAATTTAAAACTATTAAAATTATGATTGTGATATAGCCCATGTGGTTTTTATTTTAAGGTTTCAAACTATTAAGATGGTGATCTTAAATTAACTTATTTTTTCCTCTCAGTGTTCTTTCCTTTATCCATGTGGGATTTTAATCACTTTCACATCTTTAGTGTTGTAATAAATTTTATTCCGCAAATCTGACATGTTTTTAAAATTATTGTAATACATTTTTACTATAAACTATTAACTTTATTATTACTACTATTGACTTTGCTATTAACTGAGAATAGCGGTTATTTCTTTTAATCCATGTGGTAACACCTCAATCATATGATATATTTTTTTTTTTTTTTTTGATTTAAGATTTAGAACTATTAAAATTATGATTGTGATAACTCATGTGGTTTTTATTTAAAGGTTTAAAACATTTAAGACAGGGTTGGCAAGGTTTAGGACAGAACGGATTAATCCACGGTTTAAACCCTGGTTTAAACCGTCCTGTCCAAAACCCTTTTACTCAAATTATGTCACAATTTTATCTGAACAATATTTATGAGGTAAAATAAACATAGAACTAATAACTTATTGATAATTAAATATACCAGAGAATATTTGTTTTTAAAAGTATAAAGTTTTATTAATATTGTTTGACTCTTCAATTTAAGCAAAGGAAGATTAATTAGTAATCAAGTTCAATTGGTCCTCTCATTCAATAGTACATAACTGAAGTTTGGCCTTGCCATACAGGTTAAAATATTAGGGACTAAGTGCCTGGTTCGTCATAAACAGGTTTATTTATCTATAGTACTATTCAAGAATACTTTTATTTCATTCATGTTCAATTCTGATACATCACCATTGTCAGTAACTGAAACTGATGCTATGCCCTTCAAAACTGGTAATACATTTTTCAGTTATTTTGTATTTTCAATTTAAACTAATATATTTATATTTAAAAAACATTTTTTTTAAATAGATGTCTTTATCATCCTGTGATGCAGAAATTATAAAATTTTTTTAAAAAAGTATTGTGAAAAATAAAAGGTTAATTTTTGAACAAATTTAGTATTTTTATTAAGAAAAATTATTATTTTTTAATATTGCCATATTTATCCTTATGCAAAAATATTATTTATCAGTATTAAAAGCATATTTATATTTAAAGGATTAGGTATTCACTTTTGTTGTTCAATGAATTGTGGAGCTTCAAAAATTATTAACCTTTTCCTATTATATTATTTTCTTTTAATAAGTTACAGTAAATTGTATAAAAAATATCAAATATTTATTGATACATGTAATTATTATGTGTACAATGGTTACACCTATACAAGTTTTACTTTTTACCAAAGTTCAAGGTTTTGGACACTTTAGTTTAACCCAGTTTAGGACAGTTTTACTCAGTTTAAGACAGTAAAACCCACGTGTCCTGTCCAAAACCAGTTTAGGACGTCCAAAACCCCAACACTGATTTAAGATAGCGATCTTAAATTGATTCATTTTTTCCTCTCAATGGTCTTTCCCCTATCCATGTGGAATTTGAATCATTTTCACATCTTCAGTGTTCTAATAAATTTTATTTTAATCATTCTAATGCTACTCAATATAATTCTTCAGCCTCTCCAATTATGTTTTATAACGAAGAGTGCTTATTTCTAGTTACAAGATTGTCACATCTATTTTAATTTAATGGTCGATATGAGTTTCTATCAAAGCTATATTTAAAATGGAAAAATGATGCACAAATAGTTTTCAAATCATAGTTACTTTTTTCTAGCTAAAATCGAACTTATCGGTAAATTATCAGGCACAAAACTAAGAGAAAAAGAATAGTAATAAAATGTATCCTTATAAAAGTGTATCCAATATACATTGTAAAATGTATATTGGATAATTTGGATAATTATAAAATGGATAATTATAAAATGTATCCAAACAAAAAATAAAAAAATGTAAGTCCAAGAGGAAAGAGAGGAAAGCACATCAATATTATAAGAATTGGTTAAATTAGGAATGAAACAGACAGGTTAAAATAAAACTTTTCTGAGAAATTTAACAATGCTCAAGGTTTGAAATTCTAAGTGAAAACTTGTAGCTAGAACTGTGTAGTAATTTTTGGAAAAAAACAAAGCAAATTTATATAATTCATACGCTGTATAATTCTCAAAATGTGTATTTATATAAATTAAATTCTTAATACTTAAAATTGAGCTATTTTCACTTTGCTTATTCTTTGTTCTTAAGACATTAAATATTTTTCATTATTTTTTTAATGGCTAGTTTTTATATTTTAAATTGGTTAAATTTCTTGATTAAAATGATTGATTTTTAGTTTCATCTGGCACTTATAAATTTTCGTATTTTTTGGGGTTAATTTTCCTAGTTTTTGAATTATGTTTTCTTTTTTATTTCCTTCTATTTTTAATTTATCTAATGTTCTAGCCTGTTGATTTTTTTTATTAACTAATGTTAAAACTTCATTTAGGACAAAACATGAGCGATTATGCTACTTTGGGGGCAGAGTTTGGAGGCAGTTTTTCAGAGGTAGCCATTCGCATTGGTAAGTATTTTGGTAACTTATACTTGCTTATTTCTTTGATATTTGAACTATACATTTTTTTAATTTTTAGGGAGATATGTCATATACTCAATGGTTCAAAACACTTCTTTTAAGCAAAAAAAAAATCTGTTTTTTTTTGTTGTTGTTTATATTAAAAAAAAATAAGGTCAAGTGATACTCAAAGACAAATATTAATGGTAATTAAATAATTTATGAGTATTTCATTGAGACCTTTTCCCTTCCAACTATTAATCGATGTTTCTAATAAACAATTCAAAATGTTTTCACTTTTATTTTATAACTCAACTAATATGATGCAAAAGAAATAACGAAATATTTTTAATCTGTTTACATTCTGCTTTACAATCCACTTCAGATGCTAGTAAATATTCAACATCTAAAAGTGTTATTTAAGTAATGCATATAAAAGTGATTTCCTTCTTGCCACCAATATAAAAGTGATTTCCTTCTTGCCACCAATATAAAAGTGATTTCTCCCTTTTCGAATAATGATGCAGATTAACATCCCAAAACAGTAATACTGATTTATATTCGCTATTAAGCTCAAATTTAGGAAATTTAGTATTTTTTTCAGTTTGGCATAGTTAAATAAAAAGTATTTTTCCCGATTAATACAAAAATATTTCTTTTTATTGCATATATAAATACTTTTATTTAAAAAAAAGAAAGAAAAATACTTTAAGCATTTTGGCTTAAAAAAAATCTTTGTTTAAGCAATCTAATGCTGCATACACTTAAAATTTTTATTGACAAAATGTTGCAACCTATCTAATTATTTATATTTTTTGTTAATTCAGTCTTTTTTTTTTCCTCCTTAAAAAATGACCATTCTAATGTTACTCAATATGATTCTTCAGTCTCTCCAATTATATTTTATAACGAAGAGTACTTATTTCTACTTACAAGATTGTCGCATTTATTTTAATTTAATGGTCGATATGAGTTTTTATCGAAGCTATATATAAAATGTAAAAATGTTGCACAAATAGTTTTAAAGACGTAGTTACTTTTTTCTAGCTAAAGCCTATTTGTAGATAAAATTATTATTAATTGGGTACTTGGATTATAGATTTCATACTTACTTGTACTAGTTTGGTATATATTTTAATATTGCTAATTGTACATTTTAAATTTAATATATATTTAAATATTTTTGGTTCTTTGTTAAACTTAAATATTTTATATTTTTTTTTTACGATGCTTGATCAAATAAAGTTAGAACATAAATTTGACTTTTTTTACTTCTTTAGCTTTTTACCTTTTAAATTTGATCCTAATTACTTTGAATTCTGACATGAAAGTAGTTGTGTATTCACGATTGTTAGAAAAAGAGAGTTAAAACACTCTTTTTCTTCATATTGTATTCAGTAAATATTTTAAAAGACATAGATTCCTTATTATATATGGTTTATAGCAATTAAAAATTAAGTACCTGTTTTTTCGTCTATTTTTGGAAATAATGTAAGGAATGCCTCGACGTATTTATTAAAAAGTAAGATTAAAAACACATTACAAGTATAAAAAAAACATTTTTTACGGATATTTTGTAAGCGAAGTATGTACTATTTTAAACAAACATTGTAAAACAGGCCTTTTTTTTTTTTTTTTTTAATTTTAAATATTATTGAGAAAGATTTTCTTTGTTTTCTCTCTCTTTTTGTTAAAATAATATTCATGAAGTAATATTCTTAAAATAAATGAAATATTTGCTTTGATATGCTGCCAAAAATACATAAGCATTATATATGTATACATTCAACATTCAGTCGGGATTAAGTTCAATATATTTTTCCCCTTAGGACATAGATATTTAGTGAATTATGAGAGATTTTATGAATATTAAACCTTAAAATGGTCTTTTTTAATTACTTTTTTAGCCTACCAAAAATTAGAAACAAAGCTTAAAAAATAAAAAATAAATAAAAGGTTTCTTTTTAATGCATCTAAATTTATCGCAACTTAATAATAATTCAAAACAGACAGTACAGAGAAGTGTTAATATTTGATTTTTTCCTGTTATAGTAAGAAATTAACCACTAAGAAAAAAGTGAAAATTTCAAATATTTCTTTTTTGAGCTAAAAAAAAAATCTTTGCATATTTCCTTGTGTATTAGAAATTTCTTTGTTCGTGAAGTTTATTAAAAAAATAGTGCGTGGAGTCCCTCCGCGCGGAAGAAGTTAAACTTCGCAACCTGCGACATTAATAATAGAAGAATCAGCAGTCGCAGAAGGATCACTAGTTCTATTCAATGACTCTTTTTCCTGCTCCGCTCGCTTCCGTGCTCTCTAATGTTGTGCATTTTTCCCTCGTGGACCTCTTCAACCAGTGGAAGTGCTTGTGCTTGCCTCATCGTCTAGCCCTGGAAAATGTATTTGTATTAATAATGTATGCGTCATAATGTAATTTCAGAAGAGAAAACCTAACAATCAATTGATATTCACAAGAGACGTACCTTGACATAACCTTAAATCCGTCGCATTGTCCGTAGGATTGTTTTCACTCATTTTTTACAATTGTTATCCACTAAATTTGAAAATAAAAAATACTACCATATTAAATTATATGTGTATCAAAACAAACTAAAAAAATATTTATAGAAAAACAATACTTTTATTATTTTTATGCTAGTGAGAACCAAAACAATATGGAAATGAATGAGGGAAAACTGGATCTTACCATGTGATTTCCCGGCCAATAAAAATGTAGCGTTAAACGTTTAACGCAACCTTGTTGGAAGTTGCATAAGAAGTATAACTTCAATAAAGTTTTTACATTTAAACTCACTTCTTTCTTACTGAATTTAATTTTAATTTCCTATTAAAATTGATAGTTACCAGGAAGTCATTAAAAATGATAAAAATTAAGATTTATATGCCAAAATAGTTAAAATTTTTGTTCAACAAAATGAGAATGTTGAAAACATTTGAAAATTTTTCTTTGCAACGCTTATATTTTGAATCAATAAATTGGACACACAGAAAAATTACCTTAATTTTTAAGCATATAACAGGATAAAACAAAAATTAAACATTTAATTCATAGTGCTAACAACTGGCATCAATATTGTTTTCTTTGATATTATGGAAAAGCACTTTTTCTTTTGTTTAGATAAATGGGACATTTCTTAATATTTTGTCTATAGAAAATAAAAAACAGTTTTTATATTTTGTAGCTCAATTAGGCTAAAAATTTGTCAAAAACAATTGGATTTCAAATGTAGAAAATACAATAGCAATAAATAGATTTTTAAGCAAATATTTATTCCATAAATAATTGTTGTATCAAATAAAAAAATTGTGCATCAATATAAAAATAAAAAGTATGTCAAAACAAAAATAAAAAAAGAAGTTGTTAAACATTCAGGTCCTATTCAGTACATTCAGCAACTGAGGTTATTCCGGCTCTCGTTTCTCTATAAAATAAAATGGAAAAATTTACATCAGTGGAATTGAAATTACACTGTAAAAACAAACAAACAAGCAAAAATCCTGTATTATTATAGAACAGGGGTTTCCAACTGGCGGCCCGCGAAGCCCTTCTTTGTGGCCCGCGAACTAAAATATATCAGTTGTCATTTTTTGCAGACTATTTTCGTAAAAAATCTGTATGGGTTTAAAATACTTTTCTCGTTAATAAAAACCTAAATTCTTCGCTTCTGTAAAATTTAAAATACTAACGGTGCAAAAAAGTTTATTTCTCAGGTTTTGCACCCAAGAAAATATTTATTCAAATACAAAAATAATCGTGTATGTTTCTCTTTTTTATTTCATTTTTTTGTATTTTGTGAATATAATTTAGCATGTGCGTATCAGAAATTTTCTCGAAGAAATTCTCCGATTTAACTTTTTGAAACCACTCATTTAGGACGAAAATATTTACACGCACATTTGTAAATTTTAAATTTAAAATATAATATCTATTCTCTGGTGGTTGCAGCAGACAAACCTCAATTTTCTCATTGAACATTTTGTGTGCTATTATGTAAGTTTTAATACCAACCTTTTTAAAGTTTTATATCTTAACAAATAGATATCTGTTGCACGTTAATTGTTTAATACATAGGTGCACATTAAAGTTATTGTAGCCCGAATTTTTATTATTTATTTAATATTTTTAGAAATATTATTAATAACAATTAAATATTTTTAAAAATCTACTTCTTATTTTAATTTGTAATTCAATACTTTTGTTTTGTACAACTTGGTAAAAATCTGACAGTATTATTTAATGTTCCTTCAAACATGAAAGAGTCCTACATAAAATTTTGATAAAGTTGCGGCCCGCCATTTGATTTGTGTTTTGAATTGTGGCCCCCGGCCTCATGTAAGTTGGAAACCCCTGTTATAGAAGATCACTGATGACCAGAAAATTTCTTCATGCTACTGGAAAAAAATTGTAACTGAATTTTTTGAAACAAAACTATTAAAAAAATCTTCGTAAAAATCTTCTTCACAAGGAACTGTTGGGCGAATTTTTTGCATCGAATATTTTAAATAAAATTCTCTTGGTGCGGATATTTTATTGCTATATCATAATTAGGTCTGCAATAAGGTAAAATGAACGAGAAGAGGCCACACATTTTAAAGGAACCGCTACGCATAGGACCCCTAAAGCCAAATTTGAAAGAAAAAAAAATTCAAATTTCTAAAAAAATATTGAAGATTAAATTGAATTTTTTAAAAACTTTTATTCATTTTTTAATGAGATTATTCGAATGAAAAGTTTCGAAAAATTAACTTTAACTAGTATTTGTTGTGTCCACATTTCCTTAAAAAGGCAAAACTCGAAAACTGCTAAAGTATTTTTCGTTAGTACAGGAAGACGGTAAAGCCGTTGACTAGATATGATTCATATTCAACAGAAATGTTTTCCCAACTTTTTAAATCTAAACCGTGACTACGAGAAAGCTTTGAAAGAAGGTTTCCGCAATGTACGTTCGCAGACCTTAGAAAACAATCCAAAAACATGGTTACTCTGCTCGTTTATTTGCTTTCCCTTAAATGAAGTTTTTTGCAAAATATTTTCTAATTATTTATTAATATTTTCGCTGGAAAGGTTAATATTTGCCTTATTTCGTTTCGTAGGAAAAAGGTTTCAGCTTTATATTTCTGCTGACCTTAACATGACAACAAACAAAAATGAGAAAAAAGTAGCTGGGTGGCGCAGTTGGTTTGTCGTCGACCTTCTGAGCCCAAGTCTGCGGGTTCGATCCTAGGCCCAGACACTGGATTTTCGGGATGCAGAAAATCCTCAGCGGTCATGTCGTATGATTATACGGCATGTAAAAGATCCCTGGAGTGCCTTATTGGCTCTTGGCATTTCCGGCAAAATTAAATTCCTAGTGCACTTTAGCATCCAAATAAAAGTCTCGGTGCTGCCATCTAGTGTGGCAGAAACTAGACGTCCAAATTAACATGGCCAATGGTATCTCACCCATTGTGGAGGTCCTGAAAGAGTGGATACCACTTCTGGAGAACGCACTAGGTGTGCTCATGTGTGCGCACTCGTGCAGAGCTCATTGGAAAAGAAAAAATAAGGGTTGCCATTTGCTTATTTTTTAACCTAAGAAACAATATTTTTTTAAAAAACCTTTAAAAATCATTTATAGTTTTCCTTTTAGGATAAAAGGGTGGAAATGGCAATATTTTTGCTACATTGAAAAAAGGTTTTTACTGCAAACCTTTTCGTGACAATGATAAGAAAATTCTGGCACAACGTTGTCGTAAGGTAACATGCTTTCTGGGCAAAGTATTATAAACAATACTTTATTTCTAATTAACTAATAACATGTAGATTAAATGAATGACTTAGGTTCGTGGTAAATTACGTATGCATTATGTTCTTTGAACTGTTTTCATTCGAATCTTTAATTTAAAACTAAAGTTAAAAATTGTATTTTACAGATGGAGTCTGTAAAGAAAAGAGATCTGAAAGCTGGACACACAAAACTTCAAAAACAGAATCGAATGAAAGAGCTGACTTCATAAACATTTTTTCTGAACCTCCTTCCCTGCAGCGTATTGCAATCGTGTCGATTGCAATTGGGCTATGTACGGCGTCTGATATAAGGAATGAACTGGCGTCTTATATCAGTAATGAACTGACGTCTGATATCAGGAATGAACTGACGTCTTATATCAGGAATGATCTGGCGTCTTATATCTTTTGCGATATCGGAGGTATAGCAGAGTTAAAGGAAAGAATATTAGGGAAATTGTTCGATAGCCCTTTGCCCTCATCCTTGAAGTCCGAAATCTCATACGTCGTTCGACCCATTTTGTTGCAGTTGTTGAAAGCGTTTCGTAGTTACTGTACATGGACAGAATGGGAAATAAATCTCTGTGAGTATTACATGAAGCGAGGTACAATTTATTGGACAGTTGAGGGGACAGTTGACATAGTGAAATCCCTTACGGAACTATTGGATAATGGAAGCTTAGAAAGCTTAGATATTTGCGATTTGTATGAGATAGCCTGCTCTCACTGTTTAGGGGAATATGCTTCAATTTTCTGGGAGAAAATTCCAGAAGAACTTAGAATCGCTCGATTTAGAGGAACGTATATTCATTTTCGGATAACAGATATATACAATGATGATTTGATAATATATTGGACATGTGTCCTCGAAAATAATTTAGGGAGTTTTCTAACTAGGCTCATAGATCACGAAAATATATACGATGATAAGCTTAGTATTGATGTAAATATGATTGCTTGTTCGATTCGGGTAGGTAACATAGTTGCCTTAAAATATTTTTGGAAAAAATTGTCGGTGCAAGAGAAAAACGATCATTTGAGTAAATGGCTTTTGCAAGCTACTCGACGTATGGGATTTCTAAATCCTTCATCTTATCAGTATTCTTCAGAAACTTTAGATGTTTTATGTTTCTTATTATCTCATGTCAATCGTATAACTCAAATGACAGAATTTTTTCGGAATCATTCTTGCGTATTAGTGTTTTTGTTCGACAGTTGGCCATATCAAAGAATATTCTTGTCCACTATTTTTGAATTATTAGATAATCTTCAAGAAAGCCTTTATTCATGTATAATGGTGAATATTAGTTTTAACATGAGTAAAAGAGGAAATGAAATGATGATTTTTAAAGAAATATGGAGTGCCAGTCCTTTAAGACTAAGGCGATTTGTTCTGAAAGATGAGATTCTTTGCGTCGAAGTGTTGAAGTATTTGCTGGAATTAGAAAATCTGAACATGGTTGTTAGGATATTAAATGATGCTTCCGAAGAAGAGATTGAACTATATATCTGCTTTATGTTTGGGTGTTATGAATTTAAGCGTGCTTTTTACTCAAGCAATCTGAATTCGCTTCACATGTTATTATCAAAATCTACCTTACCACCAGAATGTTATCCCTATAAAATCAATCTTATAGAGCAAAGGGAGGAGGATGCACTGATGGTATCGTGGCCTTTTATGAATTTCCATTGGCATATTTGCATTGAGTGGATATGCTATGGTAACATCCAAGCAGCTGAATCTTTCGTGAGATGGCTTTATCAATCTGTGCGAATTGAAACAATTAGAAAATTAAGTTATCATGAAATGTCATCGTTTCCGTATGTTTTCTATTTGGCATTAATATTTTTGTCCAATTATGAGCTTGTGGACCAGTTTATGAATTGGTATTTTGAGACGACAGAAAAATGTCAGCAATTTAAAGTAGACTTTTTGCGAAAAAGGGGCAATTATTTTTTCAAGCAATTCATAGACATGCCGTTCATTGTATCAAAAACAGAAGGCGATGTGTTACAAAAATTTATAAACTACAACTTGTCTTCTCTTGAAAACATTGCAGAATTTCGACTTATTTGTCGTAGTTGTATAGAATATGCACTGAGTAAAGGTTTTTTTGAAAGTGCCATCTTACTTTTAAATGCATCTTTTGATAGTATCAATGAAGTGAAGCGATACAAAAATGAACTTATACTATCTGAGAAAGGAATTAAAAAGGCTCTAATCTTAAATCAATCAGATGATGACTGGGATCACGTGAAAGAGATTGTAATGTGGTCGTCACCTCTAACCCTAAATACAGTCACAAAATTAAAGTCTCTAGTTCTGGAGCAAAAGACTAGTCACTCTTTCCAAGATGAATTGAATCCAGAGATTTCAGCTCTCCTTGATTTACTGGAGATTGTTGTTGAGAAAGATACTACATCAGAGCTCATTCTAGGCAGAAAAAAGGGCAGGGAGCAAAAGTTTAAAAAAGGCGCATTATTATTCCAAAAAGTCATTCATTTCTTTCTATGGCCTTACACGTTCTATTAAAAAACGTCAATTAGTAAAAGAATTTTTTTTAATTTTTAATTTTATTAAAAGTAGCAAAGTAATCATATTAATTACTAATTTTTATTAATAAATTAACATATATATCGAGTTAATGAGCTAATTATCTTAGTAATTTATTTAAAATGCATGCATGCATTTTAAGTGTCTGTAGTTATGATTTAATAATTTAAATGATTAATAATTATGATTTAATGATAGTGGAAGTAACTGCAAACTTTCAAAGATAAGTGCAATAAGGGGGTGTGGTGGCAATTTTTCCTTTCCCATATAAATCTATGTATTGACAACAACGACAAACTAAATAAAAAGCGTTGAAAGGTTTAAGAAATCCATTGTAGAGTTTGGTTGAAAAAGTAAAGAAGGGTTGAGGAAAGAAAATGTATGGAGTCTATTACATCAGGGCACTAATTTACTTCAGGGGCAACAGGGTGGATTCTTTTGACTAAAAGGGCAGCAGGGTGCTGCGCCCTGTTTACCCTGCCTAGAATGAGCTCCGATATATATATATATATATATATATATATATATATATATATATATATATATATATATATATATATATATATATATATATATATATATATATATATATATATATATATATATATATACATATACAAAGTAGTAATATATTGTACTGGGTAATTCATATTTTTAAAATTAATAAAATGTCGAATTTTTAATGCAACATTTTAATTCGATGATTCTTATCAAAATCAATAACATTTGTTGAATACTATTAATTATTTAATTGAATATCTGAGCAGATTATTGGTAGGGTAAACTAACCAGTGAAGGAACACTTAAGCATCGCTTGCCTTGTAAAAAATCATATTAATTTCAAAATTCGTAATTTTAGTTAAATGGCAGTGTCAACATATGTGTTACTAATTGCAAATTATGTAAAAAAAATTGTAGAGAACTTGCATAATATTGTTTTGAAGGTTCAAATAACAAGTAGTAAGAAGACCAAGTGAAGGAACAGCTCTTACCAGTGAATGAACACCCAGTAAAGGAACACTTAATTTTGGTTATTTTTTAATGCTCTTAATGAATTTATAAGTCATACAAATATTTAAAAACAAGCCTATTCTTGAAATTATAACATATAAATACTTGGAAAATGTTATCTTTTTTCTGTAATCATGAATTGAAAATTAAAGTGTCAACATATTAACACATACTGTTCATTCACTGGGAAATCTACGCTCAGTAAAGGAACATGCCTGTTCCCTCACTGGTTAGAAGTTGTTTTTCGTATTTTTAACATACTTTTGATGCGGAACATCACTAAAGGTACAAGAAAATTAAAGTTTATCTTTTATTTTCATTGACTTAGAAAAAAAACCAGTAAAGGAACACTTGTTCCTTTACTGGTTTTTCATCGCTTGGTGACCCAGTGAATAAACACCCCCTTATCTCAGTACTTTATTATGCTATGATGCTTAAAAATAAATAAAACGTAACTTCAATAAATATATTTTGAAGTCTCTTTTTCGCAGTGAGAAAAATAAAGCTATTGCATGCAATTAATTCCACTTCAAACATATAAATACAAACACTCATCTTATAGTTTTTTCAAAGAAACAAGGTGTTGCAGAGATAATAGCAAATTCAAAAATTTTTCCAGAGAAGTCTATTTGACCAGGTAATACAAAACATTGCTAGATGACTTCCTATTGTTTGGCAGTAAGCTATTGTTGCCAATCAATCTAAAGAAAAACTTTCAAATTCTTATTTTTAATCAATATATATGAAATGTTCCTTCACTAGTTGGTTTACCCTATTTAAATTAAAAATAAATTAGTAAATTAATTTTTTAATTTTGATAGAAAAAAAATTATTAAGGTAAACAAACTTCTATTTAAGTTAAGGTAGTATAAATTTCTTTATTACATAATAAGTTAATGCAATTAGCGTAATAGTTTGTTTCCTTTTTTTCTCCTTCCTATTAATTATATATGGGTGAAATACGTTGGTTGTCTGACGTCACAAATCATTATCAACAATTTTCTATGCATAAAACAACGGTAATTCTAATATCTTCTCAAACAAAATATTGTATATAATCTTAATATTTTTATTAATAGATGGCAGCATCATAAATCAAAAGGATTCTTTTAACTAACAATTCATAAAGCAATAACTGTAAACTGATTTATAAAAATACTATAAGAATCAAAAATTGCGAGAAGACCTTGTTTGATAGTATTAACACTAGAAAGACGGAAACTTAGTATATACCTATATTGCCCGAAAGCAGTCAAAATGACTGCATTGTGAAAGAATAACTATTATGTAAAGAAATTTGCTTAAAATTAATTTTTAATATTATTTACAGTCATACAGCAAGTTATTAATAAGTATTTACAAAAAAAAAAAACTTACTTCACTCGGAAAAAAATAATTTATTCATTATTTGAACATTTTAAGCAAATGAAAGTGGAAATCCGCAAACATACTTTTGACATTTTTCACACATATTATTTGTTTTGTTTTTGTGGCAAAGTCGTACTTGACAAATTTTGCGTTTGTTCGAATATGTTGTATTTGATGATGTTGCAGTTGATCTTTGTGGGTCTCCATGTTCTGATGAATTTTTCTGTCTTGTAGCTCTGTAATCGGTGGAAAGCTGTTCTGCTAATTGAAACAAGAACTGTTTTCGTTGCATTTGTATTCCTGTCACTTCCTTGTTAAGGATCCAAGCATTTATAGCAGCTAAATCTAAAATATTGAAAAATATTTGGAGGGTCCATCTACGAGAACTAGATTTTACTGTATATTTTCTGCCCATTTGATCCGTCATATCAACTCCAAATTTTGTTTTGTTATAAAATTGAATAGAGTCCGGTAACATTTTTTTATTACTTTTGTCAATTTTCACAAATTTATGCCTGGAACTTAGAACAGCTACTCTCTTATTCGGTTTGCTTTTATATATTGTAAGGACACAATTTTGTGATTTATATAGGAGAGTCGAAAAACGAGGCATGCTATCCTTCGTTTGTTTGGCTGCTTTGGATAGTTCTCTTTTATTTCCTCTAATAGTTCCAACAAGTGTTGTTTTTTTTGGCCAATAATTTCGTCGCGAGTGACATGCTAGTGAAAATGTTATCGGTCGTGATATTCCTTCCGCAGCTTGTGTATGGCTCGACAAGTTTCAGAACAACGTGCTCACTGAGAAGCATTGACGATGGTCGTTGTTCATCTTTCCCCAAGTAAGGAAAACCATTCAAAACGTACTTGCTACTAACATCTGATGCAAGCCAGAATTTGATGCCAAATTTATTGGGTTTATTAGGCATATACTGTATAATCTTGCACCTGGCTTTTGTCGGAAATAATTGCTCGTCAACTGTTATATTTTGCCCTGGTTGATAGCAAGATTGACTATTTTCAATGAATTTGTCCCATATTTCCGAAACCAAGGCAAATTTATTTGTTTGGAGACGTTTACTTCTTTCGCTTTTTTTGTCAAAACGAATAAATCGTAGGATTTGCTTGAACTTATCTCTGGTCATAGTTCTTCTAAAAAATTCGGGACCCCACTTTGCTGACCATAAATAACTCAGTTTTAAATTTTTTGCCTCGTAGGCTCCACGAGCATATAAAATCCCAATAAATGCACGGATTTCCGGTAATGTTGTTGTCCAATCGTTCCCCAAAATTCGGCGGCCTTCTTCTTCAGTGCAATTTTTTATATGTTCGATAATATAGTTATCTATTATCAACGAGAATGCACTGACAAGATTATCTGCCATAATGTTCCTTTTTGCGTAGCCTGTTGGACCTTTGACACCCTTGAAAACACAAGTAGATGGTAACCTTCCAGGAATTCCACCTTCGTCAAATTTTAACCACACAGTACCATCGGCAGCTGTTTCGGTCTCTTGAAAGGTGTTATCAGTTTCTTCATCAGAGTCTGAACTACTTAGCACTCTACACCTTTTCCTGGACACATTGATGACACTTTCATTTTCATCGTTAGTGATCGCCTCTTCATCGCTATCTTCAACATCAGATGTCTCACTTTGAATATAATCCGATTCATCTTCAGATGATAGTTCCCAATTTGTTGTATCTGATTCGATATCGGAACACTCTTCACCTATGTTCTTTAGCTTTTCCAATAACTCTCTTCTATTCGACATTTCTTTCATGAATTTAGGGCGCAAAAGAAATCAACTGAACAACGTGTCAGAACGACTATCACTGCATAAAGCAGGCCTATCCTAAGTCGACACGTGTGCAGCTCACGGTTATTACGTTGTAGCGCGTTCAAGCGGAACGAGGCGCGTGGGCAAAAATCAGTCACCATTTACGACACGGGGAGTCTTCGGCCGGCGAAGATCGAACCCACGACCCCCTTGGACTTGTGCCCAGTGCCCTATAAACCAGGCTATTCCGGCTTTCCCAAGTAGTCAAAATGACTGCTTTTAGGCAATATAGGTGTAATACATATATTTTTACCGGAAATTACGGAGGGGGAGGTAACTACAATGATTAATAAACGCTTCTATATGTTGTACAAAAAGTCATAAAATTCTAAGAAGCTGTGTCATTATAAACATAATTGTTTTTCAAATTTAAATTGAAAAGCAGTCAAAATGACTTCCTTAGGCAATCTAGTGTTAAATTACTTTCTATAAAGCAGTTTCTTTTTTCAAACTAGCAATTTAAAAAAAAAAATTAGTACAAAATGATAATTTTTATTATGATTAAGAACAATAATCATTATTATTCAAAAGATATTAAAAATAAATATGAATGATTGACATTATTTTTGAGGAAATGAACTCGGGTATTTAAGTAAAAAACGTATGCAAAGAAATACTTTATTAAAACAGTCGCAAATGTTCATAATTGCATTTTAACATTTACGACAGACAATTTATCTACAGTTTTTTATAACTAGATGGCAGCACTATAATGCGTTAAAATGAAATTTTAACTTTAATTTAAATTCAACTGTGAGTGGGAAATAGTCTATCTCGTACGCAGCGGCATTAACTGATCCAACGGTAATGAAATAACGATATTGAAGAGTATGTGATGTGGATCTAAAAATAAAAGTTCGTGATCATTGCAGAGCTGTAATCGTTATGTAGAAAAGTCCATATAGCAAGATTAAACTTGTTGAGAAGAAATTAGAGTTGTAATGTTCATGTTGAAGAGGTATAATTAATCCCTTTATTTTTAAAAGAATAGTGGTAGCTAAAATCTTGTGGTCATTTAGAAGAATATGGTTTTACACTTCTAGAGGTTTGTAGGATACAGCCGATGCCTTAAAAATATCAGTTTATAAAGATATAAGTTTCGTGGTACAAATATGTGAAATTAATTTCTAAACTTCAACGTCAATTCGCATCACAACTATAAATTTAGCTGTCATTCTTAGAAAAAATTAAAACTCAAATTATAACAATAACAATTTTACTAAACGACGCTATTAAAATATATTTAGGTTAGAATATTTATGAAATATTTAGGTTACATATTTAGGCTAGAGTAGGTTTCGTAGGGCAAATTATGTGTTAGTTTAACTTCTTAACTTTATTTTCACTATTAAAACAAAAGTCATATTTTCATTTAAAAATAGAAAACATCGGTTGAAATGCTTAGATTTAGTTTATAGAATAACGCTACTTGAAAAAACACTTATTTAAAAGAGAAAAAAAAATTAGGTGCAATTGTATGAAAAAAAAAATGGTTTGAGAGCATGAAGATTTCAAAGTACTAAACGTGAACAACTGGAACATTCTGGCGAGGAAGAGAATAGAATGGAAAAGGATACCAAGGAAGGCCCTGGCTCACAAAGGGATATGGAGTCAATAAAGAAGAAGATTACAAGTTTATTTGAATTTCTTTTTAACATTATAAATTTGACAGCCATTTTCAATAATAAAATAAATTGTGTAAAATTAAAATTACTACAATAATAAATCTCAAATGCAAAGTATGTATGATTCTTGAAGTGTGTATGATTCTATTTAAAAAAAAAAAACTCTTAGATCTTGTGCCATAATACCCTACATTCAATCAATCAATCAATTTAAAAAAAAAAAGAAGCTTAGCAGCGTATATAGGTAAAATTAGTTTTTAAACTATCACTTTAACGTTAAAATAATTATTACATTTCCCCTTACTAAAATTCAACTGCCTTCTATCAGAAAAACCACAACTTAAAAAAACATAGCATTTTTTAACTGAAATATTCCAAATTTTTGTATGGATTTTAATAAGGAAATAATAAAAACCATTGAACTATCAAATACAAGATTATTTAGAATATAGCCGCAAAAAGTTCTTCGTTCTTTCAGTCTTCTTTGTAAGGACTGTCGCCTCAGTCTTTAAGTTGTAAATAATTTATTATTTTTGGCAACTCAAATGTGTGGGCACCTTTCGGGAGACTTTCCGAAAAACCAATAGGCTATCAAATACAAACTTATTCAGAATATAGAATGTATTCAGAATATATATATTCTTTGTTCTTCCTGTCATATAATTTTAATTTTTTAAATTTTTGCAATCATTTCAATTCGAAATTAAAATACTTGCAGGGTATGGACAATATTATATGTTACATTTTTGCATTGTTCAAACGAGTGCCTTAAGTGAAAAACGATTTTCATTTAGTAAATAAAATGCTTCACAGCATTGTATAGAGCGGCTTTCGAGAGAAATCCTCCAGACATCAGTCTCGCGTCGTGGCGGTTACCATGGTAACGAGGAAAAGTAATTTCGAATAGAGGTGTGGAGTGAATAGTTTTTTCTTAATCTTGACATAGGTCGGCGTGAGTAAACCAATAGACTCCTTCTTTCCTCCATTTCACCCCCATTAGAGATGTGCTCTCGCTTGTTACCATAGCAGCAGACAACCCAAGACTTTTAGTCTGAAGGAGTTTTTCTCAAATTAGCACTATAATTTTATCTCCGCGAAGCTAATTTACAATACAGCGGCTCCTTTTTGGAGATTTTTCTCTTGGTTGTGTAGTTAGTCCCAATCATAATGTTAGCGTTTGTTTGAAAATTTGTCTCCTAAACTAAAAACAGGTCAAGAATAAAATGTCAAACAGAAGAGTGAGTCATTAAAAACCTTTAGGTTGAAAAATTGCTTCCGGGGAACTAGTTTAGTACCTATCAGAATACTAAGTATGCAATGTAAAATTGTCACCTTGTCACTAAGAATTTTGTGCTACACTTAAGTTTTTAAAGTTATTATATACAAAATTTTAGAAGGATTAAAAGTTAAAATATTGATTATCATGGAACATTCTGTTTTTAACCAGTTTTCTTAATTATATTCAAGCTTTGCAATATTAAGTAAAGTTATTCATCGTTTTAGAGGCAAATGTTTTTCGATTAAATAAAAATAAGTCTATTTTTCTTTTCAAAAAAAAAAAAAAAAAAAAAAAAAATTAAATTTACAGTTTTGTTTTACAGAAGTTTCTATTTTCTTACTTTTGCTGATCACAAATCAGTTTGCTGTTACAGATCAGTAATTACTCTTTAGAATTTAACTGAAACTTTCCTTTTCTTTATGCAGTCAGATACTGCATAAGCTAGGAGGGGATTTTTCGCTTCTCTTACTCATTATGAACAACGTTTCGGTACTAAGTACTTTGTACATTTAAAAGCTGTTGCTTTCTACCTATAACAAATATTTCCTTGATGAAACTGAGCTAAAGATTTTTTTGAAGGAAGTTAATATTCGCCGAAACTTTTATGGAACAAAAACCGTAAAGCGTGTTTTGAAGTATAGCAAAAATTTATTAAATTCAGTTAGAAAAAAATTAAAATTTTATCAATAAAACAAGTATTACATATGTACAAATAACTCCAATAAATACTGAAACAATTCAAACATCAACAGTCTTAATCCATTAAAAATACCCCATGTACAGATGGCGGAAGTTTAACATCATTTGGCACTATAGCGCGGCCCAATTCCTTGAATGTACGGGCATCCAATACCATAAGGAAATCTGGTGCATCAAGATCGGTGTCTAACACTACAGAAAGTAATACACCTGAAAGTATTAAAACAATTTGAGTAGCATATACAAATTATATACTAGTAGTAATAACTCGACGGGGAGTTTTTAAATCTAGACACAGATTGAAATCCTCAAAATGAGTCTTCTGTATTTCACCAAAATTTAACAACTCCTCAAAGTGCTTACTTTTTCTTATTTAAACACTAAGCGTTATAATAACGGGGCAAAGTCCCGGATTTTGGGGTCGGAGTTACTAGATAAACACTTTTCAAGCATCTCTTCATATTGAAAACTCTGAGGGGAGAGTAGCTATCGACAATGTCAACAGTCATTTCTATTAAAAGGTACCTCACCATAGAATCGAGTTAACATGTCTTATATACTTGTGAATTGTAATTTTATTTTTGTAGTGGTAGATACACTACAACATTAAATAACAAAGTGAGTTAGTTTTTAAAGTGAGTAATTTTTTACGACGATTAATAAGGACGATCTTGTAGTTGTAGATACACTGCAGTACTCCCCCACCAGAATTATATCTGTGACAGAATTCGATGAACGGACACCACTAGTTGTTTCATTGCTGTTTTGTGAGAAACCGGGAGAGCTGTATTAAGATCACCTTACTTTTGCTGATCATGAGAACTGTATTAAGTTCACGGTCGTTTTTCTCTTGTGTTGCCATTAGAAGTAGAGTGTATGCAGGCCGACGTTGTACGTGATCGAGACTGACTAGCAACAGCGCGAGTAGGTGGATAATGTCGCAGTAACAAGTCAACTGTTCAATGTGGACCATCAATCGAAGTAGGCGTGTGCACAACACGTCTGAAGGTCACCAACGTGGGGAGAGCTATCGAAAATGTCAACAGTCTTCTATGAAAAGATACCCCATCAGAAAATTGAGTTAACATGTCTTATATACTAGTGAATTGGAATTTTATTTTTGTAGTGGTAGATACACTACAGTACTCCCCACCAGAATTATATCTGATAGAATTCGATGAATGGACGCCACTAGTTGGTTCATTGCTATTTTGTGTGAAGCCCGGAGAGCTGTATTAAGATCATCGTACTTTTGTTGATCATAAGAGCTGTATTAATTCGTGGTTGCTCCTGTGTTGCCATTAGCAGTCGAGTGTATGCAGGTTGACGTTGTATGTGATCGAGACCGAGTAGCAACAGTGCGAGGAGGTGGATTTTGTCGCAGTCACAAGTCAACTGTTCAATGTGTACCATCAATCGAAGTAGGTGTGTTCAGATTGAAGTGGGCGTTACTGTCAAGAAAAGCGTGTTCAGATCGAAGTAGGAGTCTCTGATAAGGTAAGCGTATTCACATCTCGTTCGAAGGTTACCAATGTGGGAAGAGAAGCTATCGAAAATGTCAACAGTCATCTATGAAATGGTACCCCGTCATAGTATTGGTCTGGTTTTGTTGGTTGGTTGGTGGGTCCCCTTTACCCCTTCATCATGAGATGGGATCCTTGAGGTGTTTCCTTCTGGTGGTGAGCATAGTATCGGGTTTTTGCCTTATATACTAGTGAATCGGAATTTTATTTTTGTAGTGGTAGATACACTACAACACTAAATAATAAAGTGAGTATATTTTCCTAACGATTAATAAGGACAACCTTCAGAAGTGTACATAATCTCAAAATGAAAGATAAGATTTTGAAATTGCGAATCTTTGTTTCCAAAGAATGGCAATGGAAGACACAACTTACTTTTCATCAATACAATCACTTTTAGATCAACGAAATTGCATTTTTATCGAAGAGATTTCGGTAATCAGGGATCATGGCATGGTTTATCGTGTAAGTAAACGCACTGAGTACAATGTATACATGAAGTACAGTATATCAGAGTACAGTGTATTATTGTAAATTAACAAACAAAATCTCAATTTTAAAAGACTTCTTGTAATTATGCATGCTACATCCCGTTAAAACGGGATATAATATATTTTTAAAATATTAATACTTTTATGTTTATTGAGTTTCATGATTTACAATTTTATTAAATTTGATTGCAGTGATTTTGAACATTTTATGTAAACAATTTAAACACGTACACAAAACCTGTGAATCTAGCCGTGAATTTTTTTAGTCCTTGCAAAATTGAACGTATTAAATTTGTTATTCCTCGGTGTTTTTAAAACATTGTCGAGTGCTGGGAGTTCCGGGTTGAAATATACATGCAATTACTTGTATACAGTCTATGGTCTTTACAGCTTCCAGTGCAGCGTCTTATTCATTAAAACGATTGATAAATAAACTATACACTGTTTGGACAAAAGTGAATAGCTTACTTTGACAAAGCGACTGAAATTTAGGTTTCACATATATATATATATATTTTTTTTATTTCCATTAAAATCTTTACGAAAATACGCATTTTTACGCTTCAATTACGCTATTCTTCTATCAATAAAGCGTTATTCGATTAAGCAGCAAAAGTTTTTAAAAAAAAATTAAAATCACGATATCTTTTTATTTTACCTCATTTTAAATGTGAAACATCTTTATGACATTTTAAATGTGATCAATATGTGTTAATAAGTGGTTAAAAGGTGGTGAAATAGGGATTATTTAATATCAATAGTTAAAAGTGCATATAGTACTGTTACGCTGAAATCGGCATGGAGTCCTGTTGGTTCCCTTTATTAGGTTTATTAGGATGCATTCCCAATATTCGTAAATGTCTTTTCAAAAAGTTCATACTTTTCTTGTTTAAATATGTCGCTCACTCCTTTCTGCCCAATGATAGTTCTCTTGGATTGTTTATTTTCAAGTTAAAACAGGATCTTTGACAGATCTCTCTTCTGTTACGTAGTGAAAATAGCTGTCCGGTTCCAGATCATCTTTTAATTTATTTTTCATTCATAATATAACATTTTAAAAAGGTAGTTAATTCATATTAAAGCATTGTTTTCATTGTATAGCATTTAATTGTTAAAATCAGTCTAGTATTTCATAGTTATTAGTTAATAATTACGATATTACTTACGATCTACTGACTTCGTTTTATAACTTACGTTTTCATTTGCAGGTCATATTGACCTTAGACTGTATAATGTTTGCTCAACTTTATGTAGAACTTGAAACCATGGAGCTGTCAATTTGTCAAGGTCAACGTGATACGGTGAAAGATTGAGTTCGTGAAGACTTAGTGGTCAATAAAAGAAATTGATTTTTAAAAAAATAATAATTAAGAGACAAGGTAAAATTACAAAGTCTTGAACAAGCCTTTCCGACTGATTAAGACAACTATGTTGTCTTTTGTATCAGTAATAATTCGGTAATAGTTTGTCCGAAGCGTTTTTTTTCCAGCCCCTTTTCAACATAAGGTGACAATGGTTGACTAGCATATTACCATAGTGATTGATTTGTTTATTTTATGAAGTTTTTATAGAGGGGAAAAACATCTCAGATTTCTGATGATTTACTCTAAAAAATTTTCGCTAAACTTGTCTCTTTAGCAAATTCTTTATAATTAAGGTCATTCAATTTTAATCTACTACATGACGTAATTTATTACATCAGAAATATAATTGATTTATATTTAATTAAAATCCGAACAAACCAAAATGACTTTAAATAGAAGACATAATTAAATCTAGCTTTGTGTTCGGATTAATTAAAAATTGGAAAATTCATTAAAAAGTGTTCGGATTACTACCGCCGTCTGCTTATGGACTGATCGTTAAGACACGGTTCCCAGCAGATCACCGAAGTCAAGCATCACTGGCTACGGTCAGTGTGCGATATTGGTCCTCGTTAAACTGTTCTACCGTAAAGTGCTCGACTTCACGTGCAGGCCGTCGGGCTACCGAAGCGGTTGTGCCATCCCCTCTGCAGAGGATCAAAATTGTGATGGCATGTCTTCGAATCATCCTCAGGGATGTTTCCCAGACTGTCGCCCATCGTGCAGCTCTAGTGCGACGTAAATTAACTACAACAACAACAAATCTAATTACCATCATCCTCTTCAACGGATCCAGGTCTTGGTACATAAACAGGTTCACTGGGATACATTGAATCTTTTTCTTTCCATGTGATCGTTTCTCCCGTAGCAATATCCAGTTTCAATAACTGAAAAATGCAAAGTGTACTCAATCATTCAAGCAAATTCTTTTTACGACGCTATTCATAAATAATCAGGTATTGCAAATAATAGCTCAAACATTTTATTTGTATAATCAATAAATTACAGCAATAAAATGTTGATATCAAAAGCACAAAAATTGTCTACTTAAATTTCACTATCTCTCTCAACTATATTTACATTAATTTTCATTAGAAATTGTGCTAATAATTATGAATATACAGTCGGACTTCTATTTAACGAACTTCCATTTTGCTAATTTCTCGATTTTGCGAATTTTTTCGAGGAACCAAGAACATTTTGGAAATTTCTTCGTAAAATAACTTCCAAATAGCGATGTGAATTTTCTATTTAACGAACATCGAGATCCACTTTCTCTATTTTTCAAAATATTTCGGAACATTTCAAACTTGCTAAGGCATTATGGGGGAAATTACCTGGAATCATTTTTCGAACCCACTCCTTTATGTAATGTTTTACTATTTACTCTAAAAGTTATTTTAGAGGAAGCAGTAAAATCCCTTTCCCTTTTTGTTTTCATTTCAAACGAAAAACTCAGTCCAAATTAACGGATTTCATCAGTAGCAATTAAACTTAACGCATGTGGTAATGCATGTTTAAAATTTTTTTTGTAATAAATGCAGCTATATTTTTATGCATAAATTTAGCTTTTTTTAGTTGAAAATGTATGTAGCATAATAGTGTAACACTGGATAATATTTTGCTCTATTCTTGCTTTCCATGCAAATTTATTTTATGGTTAAGATTTATAAAATAAATAGTAGATACTAGTGCACAAGATAACGGTGTATCCATTGCTACTTTAATTATGCCTAGTGTTTATGAATTTGAAACCTGTTTTGTGTTGTTCAAGTATTTTAAAAGGTCATTTTCTATTTAACGAGTTTTCCTTATAACGAACTTATTATCGGGATTCAGCGACTTCGTAAAATAGAGGTCCGACTGTATTCGTAGGTTTAAATAAAATGTAGAATTTAAAGTCTATATTTGCTGTATGAAACTTATTCTGTAAAAAAAAAATAGTATCTGTGCTCTAAGTATGAAGAACAGCTAGTGTTAGGGCATATGCGTGGAAGTTCGATAAAACTCTCAAGATATTATGTAAACAATGAAGAAACATAGATACGTCAATAAGTACAGGAACAAAATTGTACTTATTGTACACAAACCCTTATAACTTCTAAACTGTTAGTCCTAATGTCTCGGGATTGCTCTCATAATTCAATTCAGCATGAAGAAATAGACTAGAAACTTTGCCTCACTTGCTTGTATAGAAGAAATTAAATTATTCCCTTCCAATTATCCTTATTTCCTTCAGGAAATAAAGGGGGGGGGGGAGTGTCCAGATTAGAGTACAAAAGAGAAATATTCAAGTATCATTTATAATAACATAAAAGTTTATTTTTTTAATTAAAACCCTTGGATATTAATTTTTTCGAAGAAAAGCAATTTTACAGGACTATATTTTAAAAAATTTTTAAAACCATTTGAAACTTTATAGCTTACCTAAATTCATTTTTTATATACTTTTAATTTTAAATTACTCATGTAAATGAAATAGAATTCGCAATGAAGGGTTTCCATCGTGTTATAGTGTCCTTTTATTAAGATCTTGTGAAGCATTTGTAGCCAAATCTCTTTAGTGAAGTCTTTAAACACCGGAAAATCGCTTGTGCCTAAACTTTAAACTATGTAAAATAACCTGAATTTTTAAGGTCTAAGGGTTTATGGCATTTGATAGTTAGCTCATTTCTCTAGAAATGCTTATTCTGAGGGAGAATATGCAAATTTCAACCACACTTATTTTAGAATTTTTTTTTCTTTAAGAGACTTTTCGAATGAAATCTTATGCCTTTTTCATTTTGATCCACACACAAAATAAAAAAAAAAATTTGAAATCATATTTGAGAGAAAGATTTTACGGGGTATACTTGGTGGTGTAAATGAAAACAATAACTGGAGAAGGAGATTTAACTTTGAACTGTACAAGATTTATGAACAACCTGATATTATTAAATACATAAAAATAAATAGAATGAATTGGATCGCCCACGTGATTCGAATGAGTGACGACAACACAAAAAATATACTACTTTTTAGACACACTGGAAAAAGAAAGCGGGGAAGGCCGCGGTTGAGATGGGCTGACTCAGTGGAGTCTGATTTTCTCGCAATTAATGAAAAGAATTGGAGATCAAAGATAAATCGGAAGTCATCATGGAGAAATCTTCAGAGGAAGGCATTGGCTCACATTGGGCTGTCTGGCCAACGATGATGATTTAAAAAAAAAATTAAGATCCTGGTAAAAATTTTCCCACAGAGAACCATATGCCTGCGTTTATCAGAGAAGTGAAAAGTCAGCAATATATAATGCTAATAATAAATTAAATATTTCTAATTTTTTTTAATTTTTCTAATCATAAAAAATCAGGAATATGTAATATTAATGACAAGAATATATAATACTAATAATAAATTTTATCGTTTATTAAACATGTGAACTATTGTTCCTATTATGTATTTGTATTAGAGTTTTCAAAATAAAACGAAAATTATACAGAGTGTTCTGTAATAACCGTTATTAATATGGTTTTAAAATTCCAGCTGAAAAGACAAAAATTTAGGAGAGGAAAAGTTTATAAAATGTCATCAAAATTGACAAATCATTAGTGAATTCAGTTTATCACAATAATTCTGGGCTATATATAAGGCACCAAAAATAGTTTGGTTGTCAGAGAAATTAGAAAGTTTTATCTATCTCTAGGTTTTACTTCATTTTAAATACATTCGATAGTTATATATATTTTTTGATGCTTTTAATACCCCCACACGGTAACAAGACTTCACAGTTTTAGATTTTCCATTTACGGCAACCAAGATGTACAATTTTATTAATAAATTTTTTTATCTACATATATTAAAGGCGGTGATTATGGAACACCCTGTATGTGATAGATGTAATTGGGAAAAAGAAAGACCATACTGAGTTTTTAAATATTCCAGTCTCGAACACTCCACTTCCATACATATACCTGTACTTCTGAGTATTGAACATGGAGTAGTTTATTACTGGCATTTCGTATCCTAAAATGATAAAAGAAATTTACAGTGCGCAAAAAAGAGAACACCTAAATGACATCTGTTCTAATTTTCTAAATAGCATTTTCTTTTGCTAACAAGCAGTCATAATGATTTGAGGGTAAACTTTTAATGTGCTAATTGATTTTATATAACAGTCATTGAACAGCCGACCCAATTTTAAGTTTACGACTACGAATGATCAAATCCGAAGTCTTGTAATTTTGAGCCAGATCCAGAAAGCCACGTTGACACCTCGGCCCATGATAATTGATTTGTGCAGAAACTGTACAATTTAAAGTGACAATTTTTAAAAATTGAATGAAACTGGTTGGAAAAAATATCCCAAAAGCCCAAATTTTTAAATTTTCACCACTTAAAAATTATTTTACTAATTTTGTGCAAAAAATTTTCTTTTCATTTAAAACTACACAGTTTAAAATTATGTAAAAACAAATAAATCTTGATATCTTTGAATTGTTTCAGAAATATGTCAGAGAAAAAAAAAATTTAAAAAAAAAAAAAAAAAAAAAATTCAAAACAACTCTACTAATTAGTTTATTGCGAGCATATTTTCGAGATTGCGTGCATTCTTCATATTTTATAGATAAAAATTCCTGATCAGTAAAAAAAAAAAGTGTTTCAGAGTTTATTCAGAGAAAGTATATTTCTGTGTCAGGTTTTGTAATTTTATATATTATTTGCGCGAATCAAAGCATATTTAAAGACAAAGTTGGGCTAGCAATCCATTAAGATTGCAAGTTAGAACGGAAAAATTCGATTTCTAGATCAAAAGGTGATTCGTTTTTTATTTTGCGAATTGCACATGATATAAATAATTGAATATTATTGCGAAGTTAATAATCCATTCTAAAAGATGAAGGAAATTTTATTTTTTTAATCATCGTTACTAGATGACAGCACCAGTCATACTGGTGTACTTTAAAACGATTTTGACTCTGAATCCTTCTAAACGTAACGAGACTTAAAACTTCAAGTGAAATTATTCAGTGCTGGCATCTAGTAAGTAAAATATAAACTAATTTGTTATTTCAGTGCTGGCATCTAGTAAGTAAAATATAAACTAATTTGTTATGTACGACACAAAGACATAAATACTAAAAGCAAAACAACAATGAAATAACATTGCAACCAAACCCACTTAAATTTCCAGAGTTTTTCTTTTTTTTATGTTTAATGTTTCTATAAAAGATAAACTCAGGAAACTTCTCATATTATGATATAAAGTGTCCAAAGATATTTAAATGTAACAGTTAAAAATAATTTTTGCGTTTTAATAATAGAAACTAAAATTTGTTCATTTAATAACGATGTTTCAAAAATATCATTAATATTGCTTTCATTATTAGAGTGCTTTCCACAGCTTTTTGAATGCTCAAGGTTAAGCGGTCAATGATTTCTTTTAATTGTTGCTTGACCAGCTTGATCAGTTTTCTCAACAAAAAAAAAAAAAAAAAAAAAAAAAAAAAAAAAAATAGAATTTTTCTATACAAATTTTCCTTATTCACTCTTTGATTAGGCCTTTTACAAAGAAGAAAGAACAATTACGTCCTTCAACTCTGTGCGAACCTTTAATTTTAATTTACTGTCTCTCTAAAGAATAAATCTTGTACTTAAAGACGGAAAAATAGCTTAAATATTGAAAAAGTTACTTGTTTCTTTAAAAAATCGCTAATTTGACGTAATTTGTTCCATCTAAATGAAAATTATTACTTTTTTTCATATGAGCTAGACATTACAGCGTTGGGACAACTTTTTAATTATCGTTTTCTATTTTATAATCGTCGTTAAACACCATAACTGATTTTGAGCTTACAACTACCAATGTTCAACTCCGTAGCCATTTAATTTTGAGCCCGATTCAGAAGACAATGGAACTCCTGGATCAAGTAGTATTGGGAGAAACTAGGCCTCGTGGAGAACTTTTTGATGGAACTAACTCACATTTGCGTTTAAGGCAGAAGAAAAATCACGAAAACTTCCCACAGTTAGCCTGACAAGGGGACTAACCCATGAACCATCTACCACTGAGGATACTTTACGTCAGCATTGTGGTCAGCGCGAACCGGGTGTATTAGTCGCACTAATTAGCCATCGCTGGTATTCGAACCTGGGTCTCCGCATTGAGAGGCGAGAGCTCTATCCTCTGAGCCACGCCGGCTATCATTTAAACAAGCAGAACTTTACGTAATAGAATCAGTTAAACCTTCCCAGCGACGAAGATTGAGGCGAATGCTTTCATTGAAAGAGTCGATGAAAAGAACTCCCCTCGCCACTCGTCTGAATGAGTGGCTGTGACCATGGCAGCTTAGTTTTTATCACTAAAATTTTTCAGGATTTTAAACACTGCGATTTGTTTGGGTGGCTGTAATAAATTTTTCGTGCCAATTAATTTGAATGTAATAGAAGTTAATTTCAATTATTATTAATATTATTATTTAATTCAATTATTATTGACCTGGTTCTCCTATGGTTTCGGGAGTCATCATAATTACTCCATTATCTTGTTTGATCGCTTTGGCTTCTGAATAATTCAATGTGACTAAATTTGCACCTTTCTTTCCATCCTATAGAAATATATAAATTCTTTTTAAGCACAAAAGCAAAATTTTACATTCAGTTTTTAATTTTTTGCAACATTGAAAGAATTGGATACCTGCAAGTTACGTCATTGTAGATAAATCGTAACATTTGCCCAGGGCTAAAGAGAATAGATTCTCTTTAGCCCTAGATTCTCTTTAGCCCTGGCATTTGCCGATTTAGAAGACAATCAGGTTCGACACACACGCGTGACGTAGCTTACAGGTATCCAATTATATATGATTTAATAATCACTTCGCATCTTCTATAGTTGTAAGTACCCAATTCCTGAAGACATTAATTTTTGTTGTTGTTGTTCTATCAGTGTAATGGAAAATTGTTTCTTTGGAAAAAAAATTCATGTCTTACGCAGCTCGCCCTTCATATGTATCGTTAAAAATTGTCTAAAAATGTTGATTATTTGCAACTCTTATAAAAGATAACTGTGGTAATATTTTAAATTTATTTGTTTAAACATGATTAGTTTATGAGAAATAGCAATTCACTAGCTATAAATGCTAACTTGTGAATCGGTATTATTCCTTAACTAATCCAGTTTGAGAATTTTTGCTTACTAACGAGCTCATTTTCGGAGTAACTTGCAATTTACGAGTAGATTTAATTTTTGATATAGGCGATTATATTAAAGAGGCATGAATGAATTTACAGTATAAACAATTAAAATTCGATAAATAATTTAGAATTTAATCTTAAATTTATTTCAGAGAATAAACTATCTGAAATTAAATTTTTTTATATATAAATTTGCTAGCAGGCACATGTGAGAACTGTGTTCGAAAAATGCCAAGTCAATAAGTAAAATACAGTCATCTTTATCTTAATTTCATGTAAATAAGATATTGCACTTTTTTCATTCTGACTTGCAAGTCAGTGTTAACTCTCGTAAATTTTTAATGGCTCGAAGGAAAAAGCTCATAATTGCAGTCATGAAAACTCAAATTTTCATTCAATTAATTGGAAAAATATATGTTGAACATAATGCAAGGCTACCAACTACTCACTTTTTTGTAAAATAATTCATGAAGTGGTGGAAAAACTAAAGCATTCAGAATTTTTGGTAATTTTTAATTTCAAAAGTGTCACCGCAAGACAGCTGGAGCCAAGTGGTGTTTCATATAAACTTTAATATTATTTACGTGTAATAGTGTGGAAAATAATCTTAAATCAAATTTATAAAAATTAAAAATCATACATTAAAACATAAACTTAACTACCACTAGACGAAATTTTCCCCAAAAGCCTAGAAAGTTGTCAGCCCCTGGATTACGTAAAATAAGTTTTTAAAAACTTTTAAAAATTTATCGAATTTTTGAGATTATACAGAAGTTTCAAATGGTTAAAACTATTTAGTTTTCACTTTTTCCAAGAAATTTAACTAATTTGTTATTACTTTAACAAGAAATGATTCAGTATTACAGTTACTTAGCGTATTTTTTCTTAAAATTAATGTTTTAACTGTAGTTCGCGCCAATTTCCATAAAATCTTACCTATCACTTCTTTAAAATTTAATCTCTAACAGCAGAATTTTTTTTTTTTTTTTGCAGAATTAAGTCGCATGCAAATATATTAAAACTAATGTAACATGAATATACATTGCAAAGATAAGTATTGGCATGTTTGCATTTACAGTTTTTGGTTAATTAAATGTAAAACCCAGACTTTCATAGTACTTCTTGTCATACTCCACTTTATTAAAGAAATGTCTACGATCAACGGAAACATTATCAATTCTATTTAAATTTTGAAGTTCTCTATAACTTTAAAACGATAATTAATTCCGCATTTTCGGTTATACCGATGTTTTGTTTGAAATAGTTGAATTTAAATTGCTTAGTAAAAAAACATGAGAAATTATGCGAAGTAAAAAACATGTGACTTAGTAAAAAACATGTGAAATTATGACACGTATAGTCGGTGAAATAGCTTTGTTTGTTATTTAAAAAATCAGTTTAGATTGCGCGTTTAAGAAAGTGGTCGTAGCATTGGATTCTGTATTTTAAATTATTATATCTTAAAAGAATTTACCAGGTAAACCCCATAGTATTTAAAAAATTAAGTTAGGCACGAATTAAGAAACTTAATAGGTTAGACAATTTAATATTAAGTCAGACAATTAAAAAAAAAAACGCAATGTCATTTTTTCTGAAATTGTGCTTGTTTTTATGCTCTTGTTTTTATGTTCACAAACCTCAACTTGCTTTAGATCTGCTCATCTTGATACCCTGGAATCTTAGTTTATTCCTTTGAATGCCGAGTTAACGACATTAGTTTCTCCCCACCTCTCCATAACGTACCGAAATACATTTAACTCTGATTTGCCTCCCGACCACTGTGTTTTTTCTGGTCCTGTTTTTGATTTTTTTTCTCTCTTGGTTTCTGTGGGTTTTCTAATTTTTGTTTCTAACCTTTAATTTTTCCATTTTTCGTTGGCAACTTTACATTTTTTTCAAGACATTTTTGTTTTGTTACATTCACGCCTGTCAGATCTTAAAAATGGGTGTCTATTTTCGATGCGCTTGAAACATGTTGGTTGTCATTTCATTTTGTATATTTTTGAAGCGTATGAATTTTTCAATAGGGTAACCTTTTTTTTCCCCAATGCCCACTTGTGTTAACATTTTTCGTCAATTCAGGCATTTACAGAGCAGATTTGTTGGCCTCTCTTTCAGGGGCACCATATTAGGTGGACCAACGTTGCTCCCACAGTAAGGACAGATAGTGCAGAGAAGGAAAGAATATCCATGCCCTGCCCGGGATTTGAACCCAGAACCTTTCTGATGCAAGGGCAGTTCCCTAACCCCTACATAGGCCGGTCGGCTCAATTGGGTAACTAAATAGACATGGTTTTAGATATAATGATTTGCACTTCTGGTGGTTCTTCAAAAAATGGGTGGTCAAAACTTGAGTATATTTTCCCACTGATTCAGAGAAAAATGTACATAGTTTGATACAATTACAGATATTTCCCCTCTTAATACTACTGCTACTACTACTACTACTACTAATAATAATAATAAAGTATTTCGAATTTGGAAAAGCTCACGGCTTTCAAAGGCAATACAAATCGTGTGAAAATAGGTTGGCATGTTTGATCAAATCCTCCGAGTCTGAGTTTCTGGAGATAAAACTTATCAAACACTCCTGGATCAGGAAAAGCCATGATGTCAGCCACCACGTGATCATCTTCTTCATAAGTGTTGATGTGATGAAAGAAAAAGAATGCATCAGACTGAAATTTGATCTTTAGTTCTTGCCCAGATACTCTGTCTATTAAATGAAATTTAGTCTGAAAAGAAAAATGAAACTAAATTTATTTTTTGATATTTTTTTCAAGCAGTAGTTATCAAGTACAACTTAGTTCTATAGCTATGTAAATACCGCTCATTTACTGGGTATAATCAATTAAGAAGTTTTCACTATGAAATGTTTGGCGGGGAAAATGCTTCATACTAATTTACATTAGAAAAATATCAAAATCACATAGTAACAGCAAATTAATTTGCTCTCCTAATATTTATACGACTTTGGCGCTTAATATGGCAATAATGTAGTTAAGAAATAAACTGAATGAGTAAAGCTGCAGTTTACAGAGCAGAAAACTACAGCTTACAGAGCAGAAAACTACAGCTTACAGAGCTGAAAACTACAGCTTACAGAGCTGAAAACTACAGCTTACAGAGCTGAAAACTACAGCTTACAGAGCTGAAAACTACAGCTTACAGAGCTGAAAACTACAGCTTACAGAGCTGAAAACTACAGCTTACAGAGCTGAAAACTACAGCTTACAGAGCTGAAAACTACAGTTTACAGAGGTAAACACTACAGTACTTAGGATCATTCAAAGATTTTATTCTCCTTTTTCCTAAAGAACTGGTTGCTTATTTACCCTACTTTTGCAACACATTTCTAATTATAAACAAGAAATTTTTTAGCAGTATCACGCCGCAAATCTTTTTAAAATGTTTCCATGTGGATAAAGGTAATATTTTTTATGAATCGAAATTTCTTAGACTTTCTCAACTGAAGCAATGAGCTTATTTTCAGAAATTTTTTAAATAAAACATCAGAGCATTAAAAAATGTCTCATCAATAGAAAAGAGCTGTTTTTAAACCGAATCACAAATTATGGTTCAGAGTTTGATTAGAACTGAGAAAAGTTCATTGTACTATAAAAAGTGGGTTAATATTTTTCACAAAACCCAGCAATTTAGATTTTTCGCATCGATAAACTTTTGCAAAACTAACAAGTACACCGAAAAGCCATTACATTATAACCACCCTGCTAATAACATGTAGGACCACCTTTAGCCCTCAAAACTGCTAGCACCCGCAGTGGTATTGATTCCACAAGGTGTTGATAGGTAGTCTGAGGTATCTGGCACCTAGCCCTCACCAACTGGTTCTACATTTCCCTCACAATGCGAGGGGGTAGCGAGGCAGCACGAATCTGGTTTTCCAAGTAGGGGCACAAATGCTGCATTGGATTAAGGTCAGGTGAATTTGGGGGCCCAAGACATAACTTGAAAGTCACTGGAATGCTCCTCGAACCAATCCATAACTATTCGACCCTTGTGACGTGGTGCATTATCCTGTTGGTGAACACCATCCCCCGCAGGAAAAACTGTTGCCATGAATGGATGAACCTGGCCTGCAACTATGTTCAAGTAGCTTACAGACTTCAGGGATTGTTCTATGAGGATTATGGGTCCTAATGTGCCCCATGAAAACATTGTTCCTGGGCGAGAAACCATGAAAACCTGGGCGAGCCCACTGTTATAGATAGAAGGTGGTCATAATGAATGGCTCTTTGGTGTATATTTCCACTTATCTGCATAAATTATAGAACTTATTTCACCCAATTCTATATAAATTTCAACTCCGTCCCGATTTCTTAAAGCATTTATTTTAAAACAGACAATTTGCCATGAATAGTTGTTCAGAGTAAAAGGAAACAAATTGAAATGCCACAAATAGTCAAAAAGGTATTTTTACCTTGTCTTTTGGGCACCAATCAAAGCAATCTTTCACTGAATAGCCTTTTATACCCGAAGCAGCCATTCTTACTGTATTGACATAGAGTGGTTGTTCCAAGAACAATATGTACCGTGGTGTCAGTCCGAAACTGTGGTAGTAACTGAAGCTTGTCTTGTGATTGGCGCTGAGGCTCGACAGAATTGAGGCCCGCTCAAAACCTTTGCCTTCTTTAAAATAAAAAAGCTTTATTAGTCAGACACACACTTATTAATGAAATCACTAGAAGTACAGCACGCAACTTAATAGGAAAAGTAAATCTAGAAAACTAACATTGTTAATAGCTTGCGAATACACTTTTATTGGGGGTGTTTTGGAAAGTAATTTAGTTTTTTTTAATGAAAATAAGAGATTATCTTATTAATAATATTTTATTGAATCATAATATTGTCCAAATACCTTTTACCATCTTTCTGGCACTAGCATGATTCCTCACTCATTAAACTTTCGTTCCTTGCTGCAGGGATGAAAGACTTCCGCGAAAAAGCGGAAATCCGCTTTTTTCTCCCAATTTTTAAGATTTCCGACCATGTTCCAAAAACTAAAATTTTTGGGGAGTCCAATTAGAGAACCCAAGCCTCCCGAACGATAGTCGGATTACCGCGACTTCCGCTATAGAGTGGAAAGGAGTCTAAGCGTTTCGTTTCCGACCGCCGATAGTTAATTTCTTTTGTTTGATGATTTTCAGAATTTTAAATATTAGAAACTGCACCGAAATCTGCTAAAATCGCGATTTTTAATCAGACGATTTTAATATCAATCATCGATTTTCGTATTTAACTGATTTAAAAGTTATGTGTTGCGATTTAAAAGCCGTACTAGCAATTCCTATTCACTCAATTTAAAAATTCAATATCGCGATTTGTATTTAAGCGTTTTTAAAACCCAATATCGCGATTTGTATTCTCGCGAGTTTAAAATCCAACATCGCGATTCGTATTCACGCATTTTTAAATCCAATATTGCTATTCGCTATCACGCAGTTGTAATATCAGATATCGTTTTTCTTATTTGTACGCTATTTAAAAATTACTCATTGCGATTCGTATTCACGTGATCTAAAAATTATGCATCACCATTCTTAATTACGCGATTTAAAAATTCAATATCGCAATTTGTATTTTCGTGTTTTTAAAATCCAACAGCGCGATTCATATTCACTAGATTTTAAAATCCAAAATCGTGATTCATATTCACGTGATTTTAAAATCCGAAATCGCGATTTATATTCACGAGATTTTAAAATCCAAAATCGTGATTCATATTCACGTGATTTTAAAATCCGAAATCGCGATTTATATTCACGAGATTTTAAAATCCAAAATCGTGATTCATATTCACGCGATTTTGAAATCAGATATCTCACAAGTTGTTTTATTCGACGTTTCTCATCAATTAAAGAATTTATTGTAAAGAATTTATTATCTGCTTAAACTGGCGTGGTTCCGGATCTAAATTTTGCAAACCAGTTTAGGTACTGGAGTATATCGGATAATTGTTATACACATCGGATAATTGTTTTCTTTCGGATAATTGCTTTTCAATAACATTTTTACCTTTTTTGATAATTAAAGAAGTAAAATATAGTCCATAATTTTGCTTTTCACTTTCCGTATTTGAAAGGGCACCCAACCAAAAATTACTGCGTAGAATAAATTGAACTTTTTTTCAAGCAAGTGTAGCTATATCAGCTGTCAAGATCTATAATGATTATACAGTTTAAGTGTGAAATGGCTGTGAGAGAAAGTATAAAAGTACTTTGAGAAAAAACGAAATGACTTTCCGAACAACCCAATAACATGCTATACAGTCGGTTGTAAATATTATATGTAAATTATTGAATATAGATTAATAAAATATAATTCATCCCTAATTATATTAAAAAGTATCGTCAGAAGAGGGCTTTCAGAACCTATTGAGTTTAGTTGTTTACATAAATTTGTAATTGAATTATTCTTTAATGTATTATGAGAATATTATAAATCTGTCGTAAGAAACTAAAAGTGTATGGACAATGTCTTTTGAATTAAAAAAACAATTTAAAGTTGTTTTTAACACTGGCTTTAATAAATTTATTGCAAGTTTTCAACTTTCTCTCTGGAAAAATGTTATTTTTTGCTATATGTTACTCCCTTTTTTAATTTTCTAAATAAAGAAACTACATTTGTTTTACCTAGTTAAAAAATTTCTTACGATTCAAAACATAGTAAATAACAGTAGACACGTTTCACGCACTTCAAAAATAGGCGTCTATTTTGAAGACTTGAGTGTGAGATTTGACAGATTTGAATGAGAGGAAATAAAAGTGATTGTGAAATAGGTGCCTATTTTTGAAGCGCATGAAACATGTCTACTGTTATTTACTATTCATATGTTTTTGAAATGAATGAAGTTCTTAATCAGCTAATAACTTACAACTTCAGTTTCTTGGGATTATTTGTGTTTTTTTTCTTCCCATTTTTTGTACAAAGAGGTTTTCCTTAAAATAAATATAACAGTTAAAGGATTCATATATGTTGGAACATTCACATAATACCACATCCTAAAATTTCGATGTTATAATTAACTATTTTGAGTTCATTAAAATTAGTTTGAAAAAGTCATATTTGCAAATTTTATTGTTACTTCAAAATAATTTCTAGTCGTCAGACAATGGTCAAGACATTCAAGGGACAATTCACCCCTAGCTATAAACAGAAGAATCTTTAAATCTCCTAAAATGAATCAGATCGGACTTGCTTCGAATAATTGAAATATTCATATTAAATAGAAGTAAAATTTTTTTTATTATTATCTATATTTCAATCAATAAAACAATAAAATGAATTTTCCTTATATACTAGTACTAACACTCATTCAGCTAATAAATGTCGTTTCGTAAAATACGTGTAAAGAATAAGTTTTATTTTACAATTCACTTCCACTAGTTCCCCAGATAATGATTCTATTTTTTTTATTTAAAGAAACCATTTAAACAAAACAGCATATAATTCTATATAGCTAGCTAATTTTACTGATTTTTAACTTTGATTTCATAAATTTATTAATGTGAAATTTTATTCTAATTTATCAATTTCAGCGATTTTAATTTTATGAATTGAATAAATTTGTTAGCTTCGTAAGGTTTTCTCTCTATTCTTTTCCCACTATTATGCCATATTTTCTTGCATGAATAACACAAAACGCTTTTTTTTCAGCAGAAGTAGAAGCCATGGTTGTAAAAGGTGGTAGAAACAACGACAATTGCAAGGTTCTGACATCTTTAGTCAGAATATTGAATTACAAAATTAGAAAAATAACAAACAAAATCAAATTATCAAACAAATTACCAAAGCGACGAACTTCAAATAATCAAAAGTAAATAAAAGAAGAAAAAAGAACCGAAGAATTGTATTGATGTTATAGACGAAACATGCATACCAGTTTTGAAATGTTTTAACATTAATTTTAATTTCTTAAGACTGATTCTATAAACTGACTGATAAGATAAATCGAGATAGATAGGTGATAGAGCGATAGCACAATGGCCAGATATCATTGCACTGCGACAGTTTTTAAGTAACAAAATGTTGTAAATTTTTGAACAAACCTTTCGTTCCCCCGTCTTGAGGATTCACTTTGACGATGTGGTATCTCAATCCAGTCATAAAACTGGCACCGAGGTTGTAAATAGTTCCATCTAAACATTTATGAGGATGGGAACTAGCCAGATTGACAGACAAAACTTCATTTAAATTTATCTGGAAAAAAAAAAAGAATTTGTCAATATATTACAAAAGTTTTCTCTATCTTGAAAATTCCAGCTTCTTAAAACATTAAGAAAAAGAAAAATGCGCAACGTTTACTTTATATTTGTTGTTGTTGCTTATCCTCTTCTGGCCTGACGAAGTCAGACCAGATCTATGAACCCGTTGACCTGAAGAAAATCAAAAACCAAAAGAGGAGTAGAGTAAATGTCTTCCCAGAGAAGATCAAGACAGTTCAGGATGTGATCGGCGGAAGACCGTTGTAGATGGCATTTAGGGCAGAGGGGGTAGGCTTTAGTTCCCTCAGAAAATAGTAGTAAACCTTTAAGATGGCCGGTAGCTAGGCGGGAGATGGTGGTGCAGACTCTCCTTTCAAAGGGAAGGGTCAAAGAAGCTCCAGGCTTATTTCCCTTGTACCAATGGTGGGTGGGGGGAATCAACCAGTCTCTGAGAAGCTGGGATTTCTTCAGGGAGTAAAGTTCAAGATAGGTAAGATGAGAAGAGGTAGGGTGCGGTTGGCTGCAACCCTCTTTAGCTAGGCTGTCCGCTAAATCATTACCATAGATACCGACGTGAGAAGGAACCCACTGCAGGTGAATATTATGTTGGAGGGACAAGAGTTTTAGGTTATTTACGATGGAAATACTGGTTTTGTCGCCAATTTGGTTCCGGTTGTTGAGATGGTGCAGGGAGCTGCGACTATCAGAGAATATCCAAAGGTCTTTAAAATAAAGGTCATTTTGCATAACAAATTCCAGACCCCTGTTGATAGCCAGAAGTTCACTTCTGAAAACGGAGCAGAAGTCTGGGTCACGCTGGCAGAGAGAAATTTTTTCACCAGGAGTCGATGCAGACTTCGCTACCAGCATGACTATCGATTTTGCTGCCGTCAGTGAACATTTTTGCGTCTTGTTTTGGAATAGTGAATAATTTCGAGAGCCAGTTGCTTTAAATGGTCGGGCAGGAATTCCTTCTTATTGACAGGAGCGGGAAGGTTGAAATGGAAGAAAACTTCTGGAAGATCTTCAGAAGGGTTCAAAGAACTGTGAAAGGGAGTGCGGCTCTACATTATCGACAAGGAGGTTTTGAAAAACTATTTGGCTAAATGGACTGTTTTACCTGAGCCTTTGGGAGAAAATCCAATTGCTGAGGTATTATATCTTTAATTAATATATTAATACTTTATATTTAAAGAGATTGAATTATAATAAGCTTTCAAATCAATGTATATGTTACCGGCAAAGTATGAAACGCCGGCATTGTATATAATGCCTGACGTTTTTAGGCAAAATATGAAATATGAGAAGTATTACATACCTTCCCTAAGAATTGTATATAATGCCGGATGCTATTTAGGCAAAGTATGAAATAAACGTCCTGATGAGATTATGTAAATGATGTGCATGTTACTGTGAATGACCGAAATCGGTGGTTGTTAACTTTCACCGGTGAATGTTGACAATCACATAGTCGCTTTGGTGAATGTCCGAAATATTTATTACATCCGATTTGATATTAGTTTTTTCGTGGATATAATTACATTTATTCGATATTTCAATACTTACTGATGATAGATTAACAGAAACATCAGTGTTTGGAGTATCGGGCAAATATATACCGGGCAATGGCACTTGACCTTAAAAAATATCAGTGTAGGGTATACTGTGCAAATGTATACCTGGGAATGGCACCCGACCTTAAAAAAACATCAATGTAGGGCATACCGGGCAAATGTATACCGGGCAGTGGCACTGAACCTTAAAAAACATCAGAACATCAGTGTAGGGTATACCGGGCAAATGAATACCGGGCAGTGGAACTGAACCTTAAAAAACATCAGTGTAGGATATACCGGGCAAATGTATACCGGGCAGTGGCACTTGACCTTCAAAAAACATCAGTGTAGGATATACCGGGCAAATGTATACCGGGCAGTGGCACTTGACCTTCAAAAAACATCAGTGTAGGATATACCGGGCAAATGTATACCAGACAGTGGCACTTCACTAGATCTAGTATGACTAGACCTTTGGTAAATGTCCGAAATATATACTAGGTCTTGTTAAGTGCACTGCCCGGTATACATTTGCCCGGTATATCCTACACTGATGTTTCTTCGAATCTATCGTCAGTAAGTATTAAAATATCGAATAAATGCAATTATATCCACAAATAAATTAATATCAAATTGGATGTAATAAATATTTCGGACATTTACCAAAGCGACTATGTGATTGTCAACATTCACCGGTGAAAGTCAACAACCACCGATTTCGGTCATTCACAGAAACATGCACATTATTTACATAATAACCTCATCAGGACGTTTATTTCATACTTTGCCTAAATAGCATACGGCATTATATAGAATGCCTAGGGAAAGTATGTAATACTTCTCACATTTCATACTTTGCCTAAAAACGTCAGGCATTCTATACAATGCCTAGGGAAAGTATGTAATAATTCTCACATTTCATACTTTGCCTAAAAACGTCAGGCATTCTATACAATGCCGGCGTTTCATACTTTGCCGGTAACATATACATTGATTTGGAACATATACATTGACAGGAATCCAGACGGTAGCTTGGTCACAATTTTCAGATCCAAAATAGTGTTGTGGTCAAGCGGTTAAATTTATAAGATTATACATTCCTTGGCCAAATTATTAGACACACTATAAGATTCTATTATCTTAATTATCAGGTGATACTGAACAGCCTGATTGTTTTTACAAGACTGAAACCGGTTTGCACTTGTTTACGTTCGTGTATCAACTGGTTACATTAGACGATGTGCAATATAAGTTCGACGATTGGATAAATTAGACGATATGTTATATAAATGAAGAATATTTATTAGATCAGGTTTTATATTAATATATAATAATAATTAAACCAAACTATCAGACGCACTGTAGTGCTTTAATAATTGCATGTTTTGAACGAGTTTATATGCAGTAATTTTATATATAAAAATACATGTAATAGATTTTTCAGAATATTTTTTTTATATACTTCCAATTTGTATTTATTTTTAAGGTATTGCATTACAATGTTAACCATACACGAACATAAACAAATGTAAACCGGCTTCTGCCGAGTAAAAATAATAATGCTGTATAACATCACCTAATAATTAAGATTTTACATAGTGCGTCTAATAATTTGTCCTGGGACTTTAAAGTTCACTTTAATTTTTTGTTTTACAAGTTTTTAGTTCCATTAAACTTTTTATTTTAAACCAGAATTGATTCAAATTGCATTCATTTTTATTCATTTGAGGTATTTTAAGCTTTTAAAAAACATCAGGATCCAGAGATTTATCTATTGTTACAAATACACGCATTGTAAGAAAGCTTTTCGAACAACAAATGAAGGAGTGTTAATCTTGCATGGCCGTGGCTGAATGGGAGATGAGAAAAAGATTAAACAAAAGTTGGTTCCTAATTTTAATAAACTAAAGATGGAATAATAGAGCACTTACTCTTTTAGTGCATTCTAGATCTTTCGGATTAACTTTCCACAAATGACAAGTCTCAGAAGAAGCATAGAGCTCGTCATCAATAACAAATACATTTGCAACAGCATTATCGGTCAATTCGAGAGGAACCAATTTTGAAAAGTATCTAGAAGGAAAATAAATCACTGAAAATGGTTGCATTCTTAGGAATTTATTTAGACAGCTAGTAAAATATTATTTTCACTTAAAGGAATTGACGAAGGCTGAAGAGAAAAAAAAAGTATTAACACTAGAAAGACTGAAAACCTCCACTTGCCGCGGTTTCATTAACCGCTTAACGATCGGTTAATTTTCAAGAAAACGGTTATAAAAGTGCCTATTTTGCCAAATACACGTATTTGATTAGTGCTGACATCTAGTTTAAAATAAACTAGCGATCTACAATTACCTTAAAAATATCCTACTGCTGCCATCTGGTGTGTAAAATGAGAAATAAAATGTTTTCCGGGCAAAAGAAATGAATTAGTTTTATTCTTATTGGCGCAATACTACAGAACACTCCAGCCCGGAAATTTCACGGGAGCGAAATTTCCGGAGAGCGAGAAATAGAGGGCGAAACCTCTACCAATCATTTTCACGGGAGCGAGAAGGAAGGGGTTAAACAACTGTTTCATCACCTTATCTAGTAACCCTTCATTGAGAAGCAACCCTATGCTAGCCTTAATACAGCACTCGCAACAATTGTAAACGAATCTTCGTGCTCATGGATATTTTTAAAAGTTAGCTTGTTGAATTAAGTGAAGATTTTATCCTGGTTTTAGACAAGAAAAATTCAAATAACGAGAAAAAATACTTCGTCCTTCAATAAAGAAAGAGGTAGAAAAATCTGCCGAATTATCGTATAACGACAATACATACACACAATTATTTCAGTTAATTACACAAATATTTTGGTTAAAATAAATTTTCAAATTGAAACTATTCCTGTAAATTAAATAAAAAATTGGAGTAATAAAATATTTATGCCTTCAGAATAATCAATTTCTTTTGAAAACCTTAATTAAGTTAAAAAAATTACCTCATCACATTAATTCATATTTTTAGCTTTTATTTTTAAAAGAAAGTATCAAATTTTTTTTACGCTGTATGAAAAATAATTATTTCAATTCCTTCATTTTTACAAGGATTTTTCAATTATTTCTATTTTAGAAAAAATATGTATCTTCCTTCAAAATGCTTACAATATCTTTAGAAAATAAAACATTACATATATTTTATAATGAGCAACTTTTGAATGAAAATATTTTCTTCATAAGAGTCTTTAAAAAAAATGAGAAACATTTTCATTAAATTTGTGTAAATATTTTCCAGAATTATGAAAATGAGGGGAAAAATATTTTTAAATAAAGCCCATGATACAAAGAAACAAATTTATATTCACTACTATTTTCGTATAGTTAATTTTTCTTTTATAATATCAAATCATATTTATTAAAACTTTAAATTTTGGCGGCTGAACTTCTTTTTAATGTATCTTAAATTTGTCAGGAAAAATTCCGATATTTTCCTATACTCTTGCTACTATCACTGTTATTTGTGCATATCTCAAATTATTCACCTGCTTTTTATTTGTTTCCTAATTAATTTTATCATATATTTTGCTATGTACTTATCCTTTCATGCTACGCTTCATTACTATCATAACTTATGCATCTTGTAACTTTTTATTCCTAATTTTATAAAAATTTTAGCATACTCGATTCTGTAACTCAGCCATTGGTTTATTTATTTTACAATTTTTTTTCATTCAATTTATGTGCTTCTAATAAAGATATGAGTTTTTAATAATGATAAAAGTACTATGAAAATTATTAAATTTATTGTCACTCTAAAATGAAGCCTTTTTTCCCCTTAGTACAAAAACACATTTACAAACTTAAGGTAACGTAATTTAGCACAATTCATCTATTTTAATACGAACGAATAAGAGAAAATGCAGGATAAAAAAAAAGTGAGATGTGTATTTTAAATTTATATTCTGTTTCAAAAGGAGACACAGAAAACTTTTTGTTATTATTTTTAAAGTATTCATTAGTCTTTAAAATTTCAAAAGAATTTTTGAATTGATCGAATCATAATTGTCTCATTTGTAGCAACTTGTTTTTTTTATATTTATTTTTATTTAATTATTTTTGTTTACACAATTGCTTTAATTGCTTGTAATTTGCTTTAAAAGTTCAAACATTTATTCTTAGATTGTCATGCATTCTGTGTGTCTGAAAACTGTATGACCTATTTTTTTTCTGTCCCTTGCAGAATGGTAATACTTTTATCTTATTTGGTAATTTGGTTTAAAACTACTTTCTTTATTTAAAGTAAATTATTAAATATAAAAATTATTAAGATTATCTTATTTGACTCAATATCTTGCCATACATGAAGTCTTTCCTGAATCAGGAATAAATAAACAGATGGTCTTTAAATTGTTATATAGTTATGATATGAGAATGTCAAAGTAGATGCTTACTGTTTAAATTATACAAGCAATATATTTTTTATTTTACAAATCATAAAAAGTTTTCTACTATCAAAATTGTGTTAACCTAATAAATTTGCTTTAACTGCTACACAATTTTAACCCTTGACGACCAAAGCTGCGGAAATGGCTAACACGCATAAAGGAATTATCGTTTGGGACATAACATTTACAAAAAAGTGTCAAAGCTAACTACGATTGTTTGGACGTAAATATTATTGGCACAAAAACTGTAATTCATTACATCAAATTTAATCATTGATATCAGTCTCAAAAAAGGAAAAAAGGAACAAATTAAGGTATAAAGCTAACAGCAACAATCTCCACATCATTACACACATACAAAAAGAAAATGCTTGAAACTCATAAAGTGTGCAGTTACTTAAATTAAAGGATTTAAAAACTAAACAATAAGGTACAAAAGCCTGCTGCATTATTAAATATTCCTGCCACATACTTGGTAAAGATACCATAAATTATTTGACATAAATTTATGAAAATAATTAAAAAGCTATCGATATATCCTACTCACAGAAGAGGAAGAAAAAAATTCAGATATTAAACAAACTAAATCTTTTCGGAAACGAGATAAGAATTGTAAAAGAAGTTTAAAACTAAATAGGAAACAAAAAAAAACTAAGAAATAAAAAAGTGTTTCTGAAAGGCCGATAATAAAGAGACTGATAATACACAAAAACTTATGAAGCACCTAAATTTATTCACACCTCATGTTCACTCATGCGTTTTTTAAATCGTATGCTCCAAGTGAAACATGCTCGAAATAGTGTTCGAAGATTCTCGCGAGAAAATGCGAGACCCGACTTGGCGAATTTCAAAATACGGTGCCAAAGAGGTGCCCGGGAGTCGCCAATGTGGAAAGTCGCTGCCTGGCAGACTATGAGGAGGACAATTAGATCTTTCAATCCTTCACTGAAAATCTGAACTGGCAAACAGCATTCCTGAAAATGTAGGAACAATTGCCACATGAACTTCGAAACTGATTTTTTTCCAATATGAAATTACGTTGTCAGATAGGCAGCTGTAAAATGGGGCTTTACTATCATTCGACAATCGAACAAAAAAAAAAAAAAAAATACTGACCATTTTCTTATTTGATCTGATTGACCACTATTTCATTCCTCGTGGCTTCAATGAGCGTTAGTGACATAAGATCACGTGCGCGTATTATAAGCGTTGAATGGTTATTTTACTTGTATTACATCAATCTATATTCATACCGAATAATCACTCAGTAGTTCTGGAATAATTCTGAAAATTTGAAAATCAGTGAGAGTATTTTAAAGAGAAAAAGTCACCTTGAGAAAACGTTTTTGCAAGGATCTGGATAGGACTTGGTTCCAAACTCTGTAAAGACAGGTCTATTGACTAGTGTCATCTTCTGGTATGCTACAGTATCCAAAAACTTTGACATAACATCAACCTGTAATAAAATCACATTAGTTCTGCGACTGGAAAGCAGGGATTAGTGGTCCGTTACTAATTTTTGACTCGAACCACTTAAAAATAATTATGAAAGGTACCCGGATCAGCGACTGATGTAGAGGTTTGTTTGATTTTCAGTTTCTTCCTTTGGTTTGTTTTATTGTCAAAAAATAGAATATTTCTTCAGGATTGCACCATGAGGAAGTGATCTTGGCGTAATTTGTTAGCATTAGGATATTTCAAAATCATTTCTTCTGCATTCGAAAGTTCATAGTTTAACTAAACTTACTTTTTTCTATACTATACATTTTAAATTACTTATGTAGGTGAAAGAGAATTTTTCATGAAGGATTTCTCCCGCAGTATATTATTCTGCAAAAAAGACCGACCTATTCGATAGTATATTTGATGTCTAATTATGGAAGTTATAAAAGCATAAAGTCCAAATTACACCACGAATCACTGAAATTGGAATGTACAAGTTATTAAAATTTTTTTATCATTTATTGCAATTGTTAATAAATGTTACCTTTTCCTTAATAAGTGAATCATTTATTCTTAAAGTTTTAAAATATTATTGCATATTTGATTGATTTAAGGTAAAATTCAAGGTTATAAATTAAGGCTCTGATCTAAATCAAATGATTATTATCGAGTCTCGTGAATAGACAAAAATAAAAATGAAATACTACCACGAAAGATTTCAAGAGTTTTCGAAATCTTTAAAACCAAGTTGATTTTGTATTTAAAGCAAATTATTTTTAAGACTTAAAAATTCTTTTTAGTATGTTTTTAAAAAATTTCTTTTATTCCCTTCTCAACTACCTAGCCCAAAAGCTATACAGTGCTTAACTCAAAGCGAAATTTATTTCGATATTGCATACTGAAAGGTTAACAAAATTAAATGTGTGCTTCAGAGAAAAGGTAAAAGATAACGAGGTATAGAAAAGTTAAGTCACTAGGGAACCTGCAAAACCAGTGATTTATGTAAAAGCAATAAACTTTCCAAGAGTGAATCACTGTTGAAGAAGGAGGCTTTATTATCAATAAAATAAAAACGTTCTGCTTAATTGAATACGATAACAAATAGATGAAATTGATGATATGGAAAATCTGTCTCCCCCGGAATATTTTTTAAAAGAAAATAAAAGTTGATTATGCGTTTGAAGGTTTCGAAATGAAATCAAAAGAGATTAGAAATTATCAGATTAAATAAACATCACACTTCTGAAAGCAATTCAGTCATTATTGATAAAATATGATACATATTTATATAACTGAATATCTGCAAATATAGTGATATTAAACTCGATAATCTGACAAATGCTCAATTGTTTTGATACAAAAAACTTTCGCATTAAAATATATTGTTCTGTTATGTTTTTTAAGTCTTTTTCTTGAAAAGTATGATGTAAAAGAAGTGTGGTTACACATTGTAGCATATCAAGCTACACTGAAGAGCTAAAAAAAACTGGTATAGCTGCCTAATATCGTGTAGGGCCTCCGCGAGCACGCAGAAGTGCCGCAACACGACGTGGCATCGATTCGATCAATGTGTGAAGTAGTGCTGGAGATTGACACCCCGAATCCTGCAGGGCTGTCCATAAACCAGTGGGAGTAAGAGGGGGTTGGGATATCTTCTGAACATCACGTTGAAAGGCATCCCAAATATGTTCAATAATGTTTATGTCTGGGGATTTTGGTGGCCAGCGGAAGTGTCTAAATTCAGAAGAGTGCTCTTGGATCAACTCCCAGACATGAACATTATTGAACATATTTGGGATGCCTTGCAACGTAATGTTCAGAAGATATCCCCACTCCCTCTTATTCCCACTGGTTTGTGGACAGCCCTGCAGGATTCATGGTGTCAATAATCTCCAGCACTACATCACACATTGATCGAATCCATGCCACGTCGTGTTGCGGCACTTCTGCGTGCTCGCGGAGGCCCTACACTATATTAGGCAGGTATACCTGTTTTTTTGGCTCTTCAGTGTATATTAAGAAACAGTTCTTTGTTTCATTAAAAAAACATTTATTTCACACCACAACAAATACAGTAACAAATATAAAGTACCCGTAACGGGATGCGTATTGACAAAACATACCGTAGATTGTAAAGGGGTTGGCGAAAATATCTATCGGCGTTGAAGGAGCGTCTCGCAAATCGCCAAACAGCTGTGTGCTTATGTTTTTGTTTTGTTTTCGGTATCACGTATCTATCATTCACCAAGTTATATATGGGTGTCACATTTCAGAGTTTCAAATAAGCTGATCTTCATTAGATTCTTCTGCATTAAATGAAATATAAAGCGTATTTTTTGTTATAGCTCCGACATAATCGTTTGTATTTGTTAACATAATTGTGTTTATTAGCGTTTTTTAGAAGATCGTAATAAAACTAAGATAAAAAAAATTATATATTATTACCTCCATAGCCCCCTTCTGTATTTTCATAACTTTCATTAAATGTATACGCGTATTTCGAGTAGTGAACTTCTTTACCTACTCATCCACTTATTAAAATTAATAATTTCACAATAACCTCTAATCCTTAATAATGAAATGATTATTACAATAAAGTTTGTTTACTTAAAAGATTAAAAAAAAATTATTGTTCAGCAGTGACTTTGTTACTAATTCTATATTCATTAATAAACTTAATGGTTCTGCTCGATAACCATTTACAATTTTTTTTAAATTTTATTTAATTTTCAGTTATTATGGAATTCCTTATATATTTTTCGACGTAGAGGTTATTTAGCAATAATGCGAAAAGCTGAAATTTATAAATGTATAATATTTATAAATGTTTAAGAGAATTATTAGCAGCTATTTTGTACTAATTTTTTTAGTTGAAATGTTCATTATACACAGTTTTATAAAAATAATCGTAAAATTCATTGGACGATGGATACATTGACATTTTAAAATGCAAGTAGAATTCAATAATCATTTCATTTTATAACTGTAAAACGGTAGATAAGTAACTTCGTTATCAAGTTTTACATTATACGAGAATATTATGCTATTGCTTTATAATGAAAGAACAACATTTTAAGTTCTAAACTTTTTGTGGAAAAGAAGAAAAAAAAACGAAATTTTTTTCCTGTCATCGGTGTTAGCGATTAGAGAGTGTTTTATCGTATAAATGTTAAGTCAGTACCGTTCCATTTTAAATAAAAATGCATTTTGTTCCGGAAAAAAAATTACTTGAATTTGTCAATAGAAATTCCCTAATTATTGTAGCAAGAACTTTTAAATTTCTAATCAAACTTTCCTCTATTATAATTTTGTGCAAATAATAATTATTAATAATATAAATGACTATTAAAAGGAATCAATTGAGAATGTTCAATTTTAATAAATTAACTGTTTACGCAATCAGATTAATAACTTTTTTCATAATTTACAAATGGAGAAAAAGTCTTTTACAGTTTAAAAGTGAAAAGAAAAATAAAGTTGAGATTAAATTTATAAAGTAAGCATAACTCGAAGGAGGTTGAAGTAAGGGCATTAGACGAAGTGATTGTGTTTTTTTTTAAATATTATTTAGAAAGAATTTTTCTAAAAGTATTTCTTTTAAAGTTTTTATCAAACTTTTGTTTTTTATTTATCTATAGTTATTGAAAGTTAAGTTGATGATTTTTAAGTTGAAATGAATGCCGCCCTGCTTTGCATATTTCAAATATTATTTCTAAAGAAATGTATAACTTAACATTAAACACCCAGGACCTTACAATTGTAAATCAAACAATCACTACATTTATTTATTAAAAAACACTCTTATGACCTGATAATAAATTGATCTAAATCTTAAATGTGAGTTTTATAACATGTAATTTATTTAAACTCAGCACATACATCTAACCTCTGTTGTCGCCAATGTCTCAATTTTAAAATATAGTTTTTCTTTTATAAATTTTCTGATATTTTCATATAAAGGATAGTATTAAGTTCGAGAATTAAAAATTTGTGCCCAAAAAAGTTGCTAAAAATTATAATTATTATTAATATATGACAACAGGAAGTTTTTAATTGAAGGTTGAAATTTTCCTTAATTATGTTATTTTTTAATTATGTTATTTTTTAATTATATTTTTAATTACCAAACTCATATAACAGTATTTAGGAATCTATAAATTTATGTTACGTATGATAGTTGCATTATAACCTGTACGCAATGCGTGTAAATAAAATATATTTTTAAAATTGTGCATTTTCTATTAATTGCATTTATTATTCTTATATTGAAAAGGTATCAAGTTATCTATGACCTCCATAATGAATGAAGTATTTACCGACTTTTATATATATTAAGGAATTGAATCAATTTTTCACAAAGTTTAAAATCTCATCTCATTCCAAAAAAAAAGTTATTTGATAAAATTATGCAAAAAAGTAATTTAATATATATTTTTTTTATAATGAATGCTTCTAGTAATGAAACAAACGCTTTCAAACTTTATTTTAAAAATATTGATTATTTCGTTTACAAGAAACTATTACTTTAAAGCGTGATAACATTTTTGAATACTCTATTTTTTTTCTAGTAAATAATATGTCTTTGTTAATTTCTAAAAAAATAATCTTTATAAAAAAGCTTACATTATTCTTTTATAGAGAATATTGATTTCATAGAAAATATCACTAAAATAAAACAGGTTATGTTTTCTTACAATAAAAGTTAAATAGAATTAATTCTTCAAAATAACGTTTCAATAAAACATAGTATTAAAATGTTACGTTATTTTTTGTGATTGGTTCATTAATAAATTATTTTTATTTCTTCGCAAACACAATTCTTGTAAAAAAAATTAAAAAATTGAATCTGTTTTATCAAAAAACTAGATCGTTTTATAAAATATAAATTATAGCGCTTAATAAAATATGAATACAGTGTATTTGTAAAGTGATCCTGACAATAAAAAGGTGTTATTTTCTTTTTTATTTTCTCTGCTAAAAGGAATTAATGAGTTATTTTTATTCATAATGGCGCGTCGAGGAAAAAGAATATCGAATTACACTGCTTAGGTTAATGTAATTTCGTTCTCCCACCACATTTACGCGTAATCCATCGCCAACTCCACCTGCAATCGCCACGTTTACAATCTACGGTATGTTTTGTCAATACGCTAACGGGATAGTTAAATCTTATAAAACAAACTACAAAAACTGCCCGTAACGGTATATATGAAAACTAACCCGTAACGGGATAGATAAATTTTTTAAAATATTATAGAACATACTAGATAAACCCGTAACGGGTTGTATGAAAACTCAAATTTCAAAACTAAACTAATCTCTAAAAAAAACCAAACATCTTTCTTGTTCTAAAAAGGTCTTCGAACTTTATCGTCTGCTTTTATTGAGAATTTAGTATAGTTAAGTGCGGCGAGCTCTCTGCTTATCGCTTATAGCTCTACGTTTCAATAGGTAAGGCTTAATTTAGGTTGGGGCTGGGTAGATAGCACAATGTTGGAGTGAACTGCTAGAATCTGTTAGTTGCTTGGAAAAATTTTAAGAGGGATTGGATTTTGGTCCGAGAGTTGATCACTTTTTTGGTAACCACTATGCACTCTGTTATTTTCCAGTCTATTTTATTTTCGCTGACAGCTCCGTATTTTCATAAATTTTCCTGTTTCATTTTCATTATTCAATTGGTTCTTTGACTAGGAGCATTGTGTTCGATTGCTCGTTACATGTCGATCTAACAGTTATGAAGCAAATTGAATATCTTATTTTTAGCTTTCCAATTTAATTGGGATTATTCATTTTTATCAAAACATGTTAATTGTTGGAAGAAATGGATAAGAGGCGGATTTGATTATTCGACCGAGTTTCATTCGGCAATTAAACTAGTTTAATGTTCTTACTTCCACCTTCTTCAAAAACATCTAGTCAGATTACTTTTTAATTTTTTTCCTTACAGATACATTAATTTGAGAGCACCAATTTACCAATATTGTTTGATTTCATTTTTTACTTAAATTAACTGCATTTGAAAGAAAATGATTGCAAATAAAATTGAGACTGACCTTAAATAAGTAGGTTAACTTTTTTTTTTGTCACTTGTGACAATCTCGCAATGAATTATTAGTAATAAAGATAAGATACTGTTAATGTTTGAAACTTATCAGTTATTATAGTATAAAGATCGACCCAAAGTACAAACGCTGGATGATTTGGGTAAAACGGACCTAATTAGATAAATATTAGATTACAGATTTACTAATATTTTGCATTCTTAACCAACTATCAGATTTTAATTCCTTATCAATTACCGAAATTTAGAGGTGATTAAATATCTTTTCTTAATTATCAACTTGCGTGATATAATACTGCAGGACTTTTTCCTTCAGATAGTTTTATCTTTTTTCTGTAATTTTTTCGATATCTTTTTTTCCAGAATTTTTTTTTTTAATCATGTGATTCGATCGGATAAGTGTCAAAATTTTCCAGATTTAGAACGCATTTTTCTGTGTATATTTTTAGTGCATATTTTCGAATAAAAAATACCCACATGCATATACCGTGGGTCTAAAAAATGACCGACGAATTAAAAAAGGACTTGAAGAAAAAACTTCGACGGAGATACTTTTAAAGTAACTAGAAACTGCTTAAACTAGTAACTAGAAACTGCTTAAACTAGTAACTAGAAACTGCTTAAAACAATTTTATAATTAATTTTAAATTGCCCCAAATTTTTTTTATTCCAATGAGTAGGGGAGAGTGGGGTCAATTGTAACAAGGTACGATTGTAACAGAGCAAAAATTTCGAATGTCGGGTTCTAGATTTGGTTCCTAGGTGGCGCACAAGGTGTATTTAATAAATCTACATGTACACCCCTGCTGGCAACCATTTTTATGTACTTTTGAAAGAGTTACATCACAAAAGATATTTTCACGGTACGCAAGTACTTTTTTTGGTATTAGAATATTATATTGTAGCAAAGTAATTTTGTTTAAACAAATAAAAATTCTTAACCGAATATGTAAGTGGACTCCTTAATTAGCATTTTAAAAAAAAAGATTAGTTTTGTTAATTAACTAGCATTGCTTTTAACAAATGAAGCTGAAATGGCGTCTTGGGGACGATTGCAACAATAAGTAAAGGGACAATTGTAACAGCTGAAAATAAATAATCTTATGTTTGCAAACTCTTTACTCTTACTTAACTCTTAAAGAACCACCAATAGTTTTCTATGTCATTTATATTATGTTGCATGTGCATTATTTTATTTGCCACCTTTCCCAGCATAAATTAAAATTTTTAGCCCCTTAAAGTTAAAAGTTTAACCCTTTAGGTCTCTGCTCATTATTATATTAACTCCTAAAATATCACTACTATTTTGATCAATAAAAAAATATATCACAACTATGATAAAATGTATAATTAACTAGGTTTTAGTTGAATTTATGAACTGTTACAATTGACCCCGTAAGTGGGGACGATTGTAACAAGTGCACGACTGTCAGAAATTGTTAATAACTAATATAATAACATTTAAGGTATTTTTTTTCTAGTACAGGATAGTCTACTTTACTCGTCTGTCAATTAATACTAATAATATATTGGATTTTTTGTTAGTTAAAAATAGTTAAGTAAAAAATGTTACAATTGACCCCACTCTCCCCTATTTAAAAACTTACAGCAAAGAAACTATTAATTTACATCATAAATTTAAAAGGATTTAGATAAATTTAGTTACTTACATATCCATTTCTGATGACGAATTTATACATTAAGGCGCATCCATCCAACCAGTGATTAACAAAGAATCCATCTTCGAAATCCCATTTGGCTGGCCCTATTCTGAACAGCTGCCCTTCTACCCAATCAGGAATCTTTCCTGCAATAATAAAAATATATATTAGTTTAAAAATAGATAAGAGCATATGATTTTCAACGAAGTTCATTAAGACTTAAAAATTATAGCAAAAACTCAAATAGTTCTGGTATGATTTGAATCTTAATAGATTAAAACGATTCGTATTTTTATAAAATTTATGCCACAAAATATACTGCTGAAATCAATTAGAGGAGCAAGCAACAAAAAAAAAGGGGAATCATAGCGCAATTCCCATGTATGGGCATAAAGTGAACTATCAACATATTTGTACTAATTTACTTACTTCAGGGTACTATATTTTTCAACTGGATCACGCTCTGGTTTGAAGCTAATTGTGTAAATTTACTTGATTTGCTGTCAAAGAATCACGATCTTAATCAAATCGTAAACTCATGTGATTTACTAACCCGAGAAGATAATTAAAATGACCCACAATGTCAAAGCTAACAGAATCTTATCTTCGCTATCAAAGATGCTTGGAAAAAATTGTTTGTGGGCGCTTTCTTTCAAGCCTCTCTGCTTGAAAAAATTTTTTTCTTAGTTGAAGAAAATTTTAAGTATCATAGAACATGTCTTTATACTTTTTTCCGTATTTCCTTCAGAGTTGAATTTTTGTGAAATTAGTATTTTGAAGCTAAATATTGTTTCTTTTATGTGTCATAAATGCTTTTAAAAAATTGTGTAACAGAAGCCAAACATAAAAAAATATCATTTAGATGAAATGAAAATAAAGCATATTTTACTTCAATTTAACGTTGTCCTTATACTTTTTTCACGTACAGTACTACCAAAATCAGCCAACATATATATCATTTTCCATGTTTACTTTTTTTACAATGTTGAAAGTGGCATGCGTAATGTTTGTTAAGATAATGGCACTCTTTCTGAAAGAGATTTACTAATTTCGACATTGAATCTTTTCCAATTCACACAAGGATTATATGCAGGTGAAACCTACTTGTATTGTATTGAACAAAAAGTGTACTTAGCACTATTTAAAAAATTGGCTCTACTCTGTTGCAAGTAAAGACACTTAACGCAAACAGTGGCTTAAAACATGCCAGAGTATTACGAATATTTACATAAATAAAAAAATCCATGCCAAGTTAGAAAAGAAAGCCTTTCATTCTTATTACTATCACGCGCATTCAAATTACCTAAATAATGTTATTATTTTGTTACGTAATCGGGGCTTTTACGAAATAATAACGTTCATCTTTCTAATTATTGGGTAACGTGTTTGTCCTCATTTTCTTTGATGGATTCATCTTCATCTTGGTCAATGGCCGATTTCACGTGTGTTAGACAACAAGTGATTCGACCGCATACAACCTTCACTTCATGTTTGCACTCAGAGAACGAATAGTGAGAAAGAGAAATTAGATTCGAATTATTTTCCAATTTGAGAGACATTAAGAAACGTTAATTAGATATTGCAGTTAGAAATTAAATGAGATCTAAACGAAAGTTTTTATAAAGTAAATGAATTAATATTATTTAAATACCTATATAAAAACCATAGTTTTTATCTTTTATTATATTTTTTAAATGCAAATCTATGTTTTGTAAGGGTCAAAAAATTAAAGGCAATCAGACTTTTTAAAAAATAGATTTTCCAGTTTTTTAAATGATCCTAAAACAACAATCCCAAGGAACTGACGCGATCTTCTCATTTCTCTCTCGGCTACTGTGATTTTTTTAATTATGTTTCTCACTTTCATTTTTTCGTTGAAAACTTAACGTTTCATAATTTAAATCAATTTCGTTTCGATTCATTCCCGTCTGGAAAGTCTTGAAAATGGGCACTTGTTTTTGAGCTCTTGAAACATGTTAACTGCTATTTTCAATTTGGGTATTTTTAAAGCGAATGAAGTTTTTAATCAAGTAATGATACTAAAATATGTATTGATTAGAACAGCTTTTAAACTACGTTAATTTATAAACAATGTGAATTTGCTTCGACTTAAAAAAAATGAACTTTTGAATTGAAATTTCAAAATGTTTTGAAAGGTTAAGCCTTCCTTGGAATAACATTGTGATTAAGCTAGAAACATTACTATTATTATAAACAATACTTTATCTGAATTCTGGATTTATTTGATTTGATTAGGTTCGATTTCAAAAATTAAATAAATCGCGAGTTCAGATATATCCTAGTTATGAAAATCTTAGATCTCCAATTGTTACGAATCCAAAACTACGCTCTAAATTAGATAAGAAAAACTTACAGTTGAAGTGATAGTAACATTATAGAAAAACTCGTCGAAAAATAATGTATACAAGTGTCATTTGAATAAAAAGCTTAATTACCATTGTAATTATGCGATATCGATGTTAATTACTGTGATTTCATTTCAACATTCTGCAAAATTAGATTAAGATATCATACACCATTTTGTAATGATTTCAACTGAATTTCGTGCCTAATTCTCGATAATTATTAAATACGTTAGGAGATATATCCTTCGATTTTTTTTATTTGCTTACATTAATTAATAAGTTGAGAAATTTTTAACAATGCTTTATCTGAATTCTGGATTTATTTGATTTGATTAGAATCGATTTCAAAAATTAAATAAATCGCGAGTTCAGATATATCCTAGTTATGAAAGTTTTAGATCTCCAATTGTTACGAATCCAGAACTGCGCTCTAAATTAGTTATGAAAAACTTGCAATTGAAGTGATAGTAACATTATAAAAAAAACTCGTCGAAAAATAATGTATACAAGGGTCATTTGAATAAAAAGCTTAATTACCATTGTAATTATGCGATATCAATGTTAATTACTGCGATTTCATTTCAACATTCTGCAAAATTAGATTAAGAAATCATGCATGATTTTGTAATGATTTCAACTGAATTTCGTGCATAATTCTCGATAATTATTAAATACATAAGGAGATAAATCCTTCGATTTTTTTTATTTCTTTATATTAATTAATAAGTTGAGAAATTTTTCCATCCAGTTCTTTGAAGAAGGATTTTAAAATTTGTCTTTAAGATACTTTTTTTAAAATAGATTTACTTTTAGGCACTTTTCTTAATTTCATTGTATTTCACATTAAATGTTGATTTTCAGTATTTTTTTACCAATTAGGACGTGAACTTATCAACCCTTCACAAAATAGTATTTTTACTAAAATTTATCAGATATGATTTGATTGGTAACTTCGCATTAGAGTTGCACTAATAGGCCATTAGTGTATTTTAATTAACTCGCTAAGTTTTATAAAATAAACATACGAAGTAACCACTCTAACGATGTGCTTTCCCAGTTTTAAGAACATTTTTATTTCGTTTCACTCAACTTATTTCAAAATATTATTGTAAAAAAAATAATTTGGTATTTCCTTCAAACCTGTCATCAAAGTATTTGGCATACTAAAATTTTTGTTTATACTATAAATTGCTTCTAGTATATTATCGAAGATATTATATAATTTAACAAATTATAACATCGAGATCAAAATAATCATGCATCATCAAATTTGTTCAATGCTGAAATCTGTCAATTTTGCAGACCCTTATCAACCATTTATTAAGAGATGGAAGCAACTTGCACACGGAAATTTTTGTTCATATTTTCGACGAAAAGAAACCAACATTTTTAATACTTTTTAAACTACTTATTGCATCTGATTTCTAGGTCCTAGCAATTTTCTAGGAGCTTATTTTTAATTATAACTTAATTATTTATTTAATTATTACTTTACTTTTAATTGAATGAAAATAACTTGGTGGAAGGAGGATAATTATTCTTAGTTTTTCTTTTGGAAAAAAAATTACAGTTGAAAAATAAGAAACTCAAACTTTCTCTGCTCATATCAAAAAGCTTTTCGTCAAAGCAATCATTATATTATTAGTTACAAATAAATTTTTTTATTACTAAGTTGTTGCTAGAACAACACGAGAATAATGTTATTGTTGTTGAGAAGGCTTATTTAATTTAATTAAAACCACTCTCACTAATAAAGAAATGTTTCCAAAGATAACATAAAACTTTGATAACATGCAAACTTTATATATTTTGAGACGTTTAATTCTAATATATATTTTTTGAAGCCACATTAATATCGTACTAATAATCACCACAATACAATTGCCATATTGACCCTTTGCGGTCATATGTCCACGCTTAGCCACCAACGCTTTTTTACCGTTACAGTCGTATGTCTGCTCTCAGCCACCGCAGCAAAGATGTTAGCCACAGCTTAATGGCAAAATACATATATTGCGGCACTGTGAAGATAAAAAGATTGTTCCGTATGTTCAAACAGAAAAATTAAAGGCGGAAGACTCGAAACTAATTATTTTTGCTACACAAGTTCTCGAAAACCAGGGCTTCATATTGGAGACTGCTTTGAAAGATACCATACAAGGGAGAACTATAAAATATAATTTTTTACATAAAATTAAAACATATTGTGTTACACATATCTAAAGTTCAAAAAAGAATTAAGAAAATTTTATTTTTCCATAAGAATCTTGCATAGAATGTATTACTGTTCGTTCAACGAAAAATAATTCCGACCAGCATGACGCCCACATGTAAACTTAATACGACCGCAAAGGGTTAATAAAGACTCACAGTTTTTCTTTTAAATACAAAACAGGGAAAAAAAATAATGTAGTTATCACGATATCCCCATGTCATAATCGGAAGTGGCTGTTTGTATTCATGAAGTGTAAGGTTCAAACCCCGAGTCAGCCAGAATTTTATTTTTATTTTCTAAAATTTCTGGTGATTCCCTGATTTAAATCGTGGGTAGGGGAAATGCAGTATAATTAAATCAAAATTTTTGTCATAATGATGAAGCTACGAAGGAATTAAACTATCTTTCAATGAGATATACACGAAAAGATCACATACTGCATGTTTAACCCGTTAGTTTGTGTTTAATCAGTTTTCATCAGGATCACGTCAGACAGTGTTTCTGATTTTCTTAATCTTCATTACGTCGATCCACATTATATAGACCTTCGCTTCTTAACTTCTAAAAAAAAAAGCGCCATGAGAAAATTTATCACTGAAACATTCGTAGAAGTTTAAACTTTCTGGGACCTTTCTGCTAAGCCTTTTCCACGTAAACGGAAGTGATTTTCGAAAAATGACGCTAAATCCACATGCTCGAAAATGTAACTCATTTTAAATATTATATAATTCAGTTATTTTGAAAAATAATTTTATTTGACTTAGTAGTTCTGTGATCTGCATTTTGTTATCTTTTAAATTTGTATTTACTTAATACTTAAAATAATACAGTCAAGAACATGTAGGTCTATGTATGACTTTGGTTCGTAATGACAATTTATGACAGTGTAGTGAAATCTCATAGTATTATAAGTATTCAATTTTAAACTATTTAGTTATATTTTTATGTGTATTTTAATTAATTGTTTTATATTAATGTAACATTTAAAAACTAACTTTGTGTGTGTGTGTTTTTTTTAATAATTTTGAAATTTTATCCCCAAGAATTAAATATTTTTTATAGTTAATGTCAAATTTTCTTCAATAACAATTTTGCTTCGCTTGCATTATTAAAATAGTTTTAAAACTGAGATTTCTAGCTTTGGTAAGTATTGGTATTATGTTTAGTATTGGTATTGTGTTTAGTTTTGCATCTCATTGTAAGAAAACTTCGTATTTTTTAAAATTTACTTTTTCTCTAAATAATTAATAAATCTATTCATCATTGGATTTAAATAGACCATAGTATAACATTATGCATGTTTGTTCTTACTTTGTAATTTAACATTTGAAATATTAATATTCTTTTATTTAGTTAAAACATGAGGTCCACGGTTGTGGGCCTAAAATTATTACCCCCCCCCCTGGCAGTATAATTCGTATTTTGTTACAGTAAAATAGAAAGTTAGAACTGCAAAATATTTTTTTGCTGTATTCCTTTATACTTCAGTAGTGTATAGGTTAATAACTATCTTTTAGCTAACCAAATAAAAATGAATTCGTAGCTGTTTAAGTTCATACAAGCTTTAAATTATCTTGAAACATAATTTAAAAATTTATTCAGCTAGTAAATATCACAAGTATATAATAACCATCAGTTTGCATAGCTTGAAACCACATATACGAAAATTGAAACTTTTGACGAAATTAGTAAGTCTACGGAAATTTCATTTTAATTTGCAGAGAGTGATCAATAACTGTTAATTTTTTTATAAAATCCAATTGATTTCCTAGGGGCGTTTACCTGACATAAAGGTGTTTCAAGTCCAAGAACCGGTGACCCAGATCCAGCTTCCGTTGGACATTATGTTGAAATATGTCTACGGAATCCCCCCGTGGTGCACATTGATTTCGATAATTATCAGTGTAACCTTGAGAGGCGTTTAACTTTCTCATGTAAATGGGTTGATTTCATAAAAAAAGGTCTACGCAGACATGTTTAATTCGGATGCACGATTTGGCTGAGTTTTGTACATAACTGAAAGGTTACAGTGTTGAATAGATTACAGCAGTGTTTCCCAAACTTATGACTTTTGTGTACCCTTTCCAAAATTTTCGTAACGCTGTGTACCACTAATAAAAAAACGAATGTATTTTTTACAGTAAAATATTGCACAAAAGTTAAAAATCGCAACTGGCTGTTGAAACCACTAATTATTAACTGTTAACTCTGCGAAAAACAGTCAATAGAAAAATACGTAATCGTAAATTTTCATGGCTACCTTGTTTTGAAAGAAATTTTTTTTGAAATTTTCGTTTGTTGCAAGATATTTCGCATAAGAACTCGTACCCCCTCTGAACAGTTCTTGTACCCCTGGGGGTACGCGTACCACACTTGGGAAACACTGGATTACAGAAAGGGCTGGGAACGTCTTAAGACAAGTGCATAAAGACTTTGGAATTTCCACGTTTTAGCTTTCACTTCATTTTTAAAATATACGAGAATATCTTTTCAATTTCTGATATCTGATATTTTAATTTATATACAGGTTTTCCATAAATTATGATGAAACAAGCACATTTTTTAAAAAAAAGGGGGGGGCTGCAGAAGCAAAGAAAGTTATATAAAATATAATGCAGCTAGAGCTATGTAATTTTAGTAAACGACAGATAAAGTGCAGCACAAAACGTAATAATTTTTTTTTAGAAATTATTTTTGTTGTTGTTAAAGCTTGTATTTAGACACAAAATTTAAAGCAAATCGGTCGAATAGTTTCGGAGACAAACACTATTTTTTTATCAAAAAAAAATCTATGTAGTATTAAAATTAGTGGGAGTGAAAGTAAGAGAAATGTTAGTGGTTGTATTGTTAAATTAAATCGAAAAGTTACGACTCCATAAAAAATGGATTTTCTAATACTAACATATTGTTTATTTATAGCTCGACCCGCCCTATTCAGGGCACACGAGAGTAGAACAAACATTCTACAGACAAAACATACATAAAACACATAAAACACAAAAAATTACATTGAATTAATAGATTTTTATCAGAAAAATTCTTCATATTTCAGAAATCATGTTTCACAAAGAGAATTGAATGAACAATTAATAAGTAATACTTCAGAAGTCGAGCACTTTACTGTAGAACAGTTTAATGAGGACCAATACCGCACGCCCCCGAACCCTACGCAGACTGATCCAAGTGGTCGCCCACCCGCACACTGACCGCAGCCAGTGATGCTTGACTTCGGTGATCCGCTGGGAACCGTGTCTTAACGATCAGTTCACTGCGGGACCCATCGTGCATAATCTAAGACTTTGTAAATGCCATATCATTAAAAACACAATAAACACATAAAAAATTTCTTTATTTTTAATTTATACAGACTTATTCGTCACTAGTTGAAATTTGACCAATTAAATTTATCAACTTTTATCACATTTAACAATAATAGGTGACTTAAAATATTTGAGTAAGAAAAATAATTTCTAATAATCATCTTTCACCATTTTGTTTTACTTGAGAATTGTCTGATTGAATAAGTCTATTAAACCTTCTAGTAAATTTTGAATTGATTTTGATAATAATTACTTAGTATTCCATAATTTTTTGTCAAATATTAACTTGAGGCCGGAAACTATATTTTTGACAAGGATTTTAAAATTTTGATTTTAAGATTGCAATAAACAGATTTCTTTTGAGTTTGAGCAAAAAATTCCCTACAAAAAGATTTAGAACTGCTAGTTTTGATAAATTTTAGATACAGCATTTTTTTTTTTTAGCTAATAAATGATTCATTATTTCAGGATTCTTGAAAGCCAGTTTTCTTAACAGCTATTACATCATCCAATAATAAATGTCATTTTTGAAGATTCTTTGTATAACTTTAAGGGCTTCGTTACTCGGAACTTCGATATTTTATGTCTAAGAACGTCTGTGCCAATAAGATTTTTTTTTCTTCTTGTTTCAATGTATCCCTACAACTTGTAAAACTCATTCCCGTCAACTTATTATCTCTCCGACACTGATTTTCCACAATAGTAGTAAAATGAAAATTTAATTATCAATTATAGGCAGAAAGATACCTATTTTTTCTTAAGTTCTAAAACACACTATCACATGAATATCATACATTAACATACAATTTATTGATATGTAATGGGCTTGTTAAAATTAATTTAAATTTATAAATCTGAAAAATAAACAGAAAGCAAAAATTTTACTATCACTTTGAATATAAAAATAAAAATTTATGCAAATTGCTTAAGTTACAGAAAAAACACAATAAGTCAAGAAAAATCTCAGTTATCCATCTATATCGCACTACGGAAAGAATAATTCAAAAATCGGTTGGATATAAAATCTGTAAAGCTGAGTTTTAAAATCTGTAAAGCTGAGTTTTAAAATCTGTAAAGCTGAGTTTTAAAATCTGTAAAGCTGATTTTAAGCAAATTAAAGCACAGCTGATTAAAGCAAAGATAAGTTTTAAAAATGTTTAAAAGAGATATTGCAACTGAACTTCTTGCTAATAAGGATATATGTTGCACTAATTGCTCTTTAAAAACTAATTTTTGTTTTCATAAGAACTTTTTCTTTTGCTCTACAGTGAATGGAGGGTTAAATAAATTATTCTAGCCAGGGTGGAACATCTTTTTATCTCAAGAAAAAGATATCATGCTTGAAATCACCTGACTCATATTTAAAATGCTATTTTGTTCAAACACATGACTTTAACTACACAATTTTAAATTTTTCCAAAACTTGGATTTAACTGAAAACTTCAAAACTAAGCGGTTAATATTTCGAATTTAAAAATATTGATTTGGAGTTTTGGTTATTAAAATATAAGATTCTAATAGTCTCAAAAATGGCAAAATTTACATTTACTAGGTTATTCATAAAAGTAGCACGAAGTTTGCATACATTATTGGTAAAGTTACCTCGGAAACTGTATAGGTTATTGGTAGAGGAATCACGAAATTTGTTTAGGTTATCGGTAAAAGTAACTAAAGAATCAGTAAAAGGCATAGTTGTTTTATTTGAGAGCCAATGCGTATCGTTAATGAGTTAGGGATAACGGAACTGCGACTTACTCTCGCAATATAGAATGCAACTTTAATTTAGGAATGGAGTAAGAGTTAAAATATGACAATGGGGGATATACAAGAAGCATAATATGTATACTCTTAATAATAAAAATGAAGGAAGATGCAAGTCGGAAGTGAATACACTGCGTCAAACAAAAAGATTTTCATCAAGTAATCGATGTAACAAGATTATAAAATCAGCACAACTCAAACATTAGAAAAACCAAATTCTCTAAATTTTGAGTCTCTTTCGGACCACAGTTAGGAAAAGTTTGACTGCATTTTTGGTAAAAAATAAATTCGAAAATATTTACAGGAAGAAAACACTATTACAGAAGAAAATCGCTCCCTGGAGCGGTAAAAGTTTTTTTTTTAAAAAAAATGCAAACAAAGCGAAAATTGATTTGGAGTCATATCTTAGCCTAAACATTCATGACTCAGTCCTGAACTTTAATTTTTATTTAGAGACTCAGAACAGACTCCAAACTAATTTTTTTTAAAATTGGAGCATGTATAAACAAATTCATTACTTCTCAAAATTATTTTTTATCGAAGAAAGTTCAAAATAAGGGAAACGTGACGTTTAAAATTAAAAATTTCGGATTTCTTTTGCCTAAAAATTAATTTTAAATGTTATAAACTAAGTTAAAATGTACATTAGCCTAAAAAATATTTCACTCTAATGATAAAATGATTGAAGTTTCACGTATTAAGTACCAATTAAGTTTGGTTTAAAGGGCTATATTTCATTTAGTTTATCAGTGCTAATTGTTGAGTCACGAAATCAGCCTATAAAATGTACTTCTTTTTTTAAATATTAATATAACATTTAGAAAAAGCTAGTTTAAATGTTTTATTATGTGTAAAAACTTATAAAACTAGCAAAAAATTGTTTTTCATTTTTTTTGAATGACCATTTAAGGTAATATGCTGAACACTTAAAAAAATTCTATCATCCAAAACAAAAAAAATCCTTTGAGGATTTTATTTAGAACGCTATGTTTTGAACTATTATCTAAAAAGCAAGTGTAAATACTTCTGAGTTAAGGATCAATGTAGTTAATTTTTTTTTTTTTAATTTCCTCCCGGAGGAATAACATGCAATAAAAAATTAAATTCTACATTTTTCTCTTAGTCTGTAGTTCAAAATATGTGTGCTGTAATCGTAAACACTCATAAAAAATGTAGACAATTATTTTAAAAACAATGAGATATTTTGTTTATGGTGGTGTAAAATCTGAAAAAAAAACCTGATTTGGTGATAAATGCAGTTAAAAACTTAAACTCCATTGTTATCACCTTGCACAAGTCTATTAATTGCTATCTTGCACGAAAACTGCTGTAACTTTGAAGTACAAACAAAAGTAAAAGTTTTTTTTTGAAAGCTGCGACTACAAGGACTCTAAATTTATAACACTAAATTTCAAAAATTTAGTCCAAAATCATGTTTCTGCACTACCTTAATAAACATACTTTTTTTCGGCAGATTTTGGATCCCTGACTACTTTAACATAGTCGCAATTTTAAAAAATAGTGTTTCTCTTGATCAATCGTTTAATTTCCTGACTCAATATTAAAATTAAAAGCTAGAAATATTACGCAAATTATTTTTCCCTAATTTCAAAGTATTTATTTTGAAAAAATAAATAAGCAAATAAAAAAGAGCACATCAACCCAATTTTAGTTCTACAAAATAATTTCGTATTTACTTCGCTAATTTGAGTTCAATTCAAAATTTAATTGTTAGCTTTACATTTTTTTTTTTTTTGCATAAAATATGTTTGCGTACATCAGTGTTTCCCAAAGTGTGGTACGCGTACCCCTAGGGGTACGGGAACAGTTTAGCGGGGGTACGCGTTCTTATGCGAAATATCTTGCAACAAACGAAGAATTCAAAAAATTTTATTTAAAAACAAAGCTAGCCATGAAAATTTACGATTACGTATTTTTCTACTGGCTATTTTTTGCAGAGTTAACGCTTAATAATTAGTGATGTCAACAGCCAGTTGTGATTTTTAACTTTTGTGCAATTTTTTATAGTAAAAAATACATTCATTTTCTTATTAGTGGTACACAGCGTTACGAAAAATTTAGAAAGGGTACACAAAAGTCATAAGTTTGGGAAACACTGGCGTACATAGACTTTACCTTAAAATAAAATTTAATTAAGAATGAAGATATTCGATATAAAAATCATCTTTATTTATTGATAATAATTAATTGCACTTACCGGTAATCACCGCTTTTTGTGGAGTGGTATTGTCTTTGATCGATTGGAATAATCGTTCCATAATCCTGGAGGAAAAAACGAAACACCAAGTAAGAATTGAAAAACACGCGCTTCTTTCGATCGAAACTGAAAGTGAGAAAATTCAGAGGGAAATTCTCTTTGAATTGGAACGGGGAGGCGGTTCTTTTTGTTACATGACGTCATAAAAACGCGTGCGCAATTTCGGACACACGCCGAAAGATAAACAAACCCTTTTTTTTTTTTTCTCTTTTCATCAAAACCACAACTTTTTGATCAAATATGAATTGTATTATGTTTATTGAATTATTTTGAACGGAATAATCATAAATGAAATCTGATAACAAAAATTCTCTAAAAATGTATTTTTTAAAATATTTGTTATTAAATATGTTATCTTTATTAAATATGTCATCTTTATTAGAAGTGTCAATTAGAAATTTTTAAAAATTGTAATCTATCTTTTACACACTTTCGAATTAAGACACTTATTAAAGAAATTTTCGCAGGGCTAGTTTTTGGTCGAAAGCTGAAATATGCTATCTTTATTAGAAGTGTCAATTAGAAATTTTCAAAAACTGTAATCTATCTTTTACACACTTTCGAATTAAGACACTTATTAAAGAAATTTTCGCAGGGCTAGCTTTTGGTCAAAAGCTAAAATATGTTATCTTTATTAGAAGTGTCAATTAGAAATTTTTAAAGACTATAATCTATCTTTTACACACTTTCGAGTTATGCCAATTATTAAATAAGTTTTCGTAGGGTCAGTTTTTGGTCAAAAGCTATGATTAAAGTTAAAGGGTTAGATTCAATTCCCTGCGATAACTGCTTGTTTTGAACAAAGTGTTTATAAAATTCAAAAGTGGTGGGCGACGAATTAATGATATTATCAACCCATTATCCCTTACTGACATCGCATCGGGTTGACAATGGAAGGTTTTCTTTTCATATAACAAGATAGCAGGTTTGTTTCGCCTAAAAACCTTTCATAAAAGAGAATTTACCCACCGTTATATAACACAAGGTCACGATGACTTGAGAGATAGTACTATCGATTCCCTATGAAATGACCTAGGTTCGAATCCCTGAGATGGCTGTTCGATGCGAAATTTGCACCCGGTTCGCACCGATCACAGTGCTGACGCAGAATATTGTCAGTGGTCAACAGATCATAAGTTAGAATTTCTTTGCCGTTGGGTTAACCGAGGGAGATTTTTGTGGTATTCCTCATCACGCAACGTAAATTCGAGTTAGGTCCATCAAAAAATCCTCAACGAAGGCTAATTTGTCTTAATGCTTGAAGCTGAAGTTCCCTTGTCTTCTGTGTCTGGTTTAAAATTACAAGTCTACGGAGTTGAACATTGATAGATGTGCACCCAAAAATATGTCGGATGTTTAATGCTGGTTATAAAATATAATTAGATATTTGTACATTAATTCCTTTGTCCTTTGAGTTTAGTTCATTCATAAGAGAACGAAAAATCCATTTATTGAATGAAAGTTTACTTTTATTGATGTATAAATTGACAATGAATATGAAAAAACGTGAAATAAATTTTAATTGAAATTAGTTACATTTTACAGAAATCTTCAAATTAATGTAATGTTTATAAAACTTTTTTTATAACCTTGATTGGGTAAGTTTGTCATTATGTAATTTGAAGCAATCAAGATGAGATGATCTACATAATTTTTTATGTAACATGCTTAATATTAGAGATAAAAATATTTAGCTTATCTCGTTACATTGTTATACTGATAAGAGTTATAATAAACTCAGAAAAATAAGGGAGGGAAAAACTGAATTTTTCGTTTCCTCAACAAACATTTTATGTTTTCACGAGGCATTTTTTCGTTTATATCACATAAAGTTTTTACAAAAGGTAGCGAAATATGATTCCAGAACGTTTTGTATCTGATTATTGTAGTTTAGTATAAAATTCATCAAGAACAATCTTCGATAATTGATTAAAACTATTTAAGGATTATTTTGTTTCATTTTGGAACAGAATCTATAATATTTGGAGTCGTGAGCTAAGGAAAATAATTTCAAAGTTACTTTATTAAATTTTTGAATTGATTTCTTTTACGATGGTTTCGCTGAAGTGAGAAAATTATATGAATTAATTTATTGGATTTTAGTGTGAAATTCATTTGAGAACTGGTAAAAACCGATTTAAAACATACATAAACAGAGAGTTTAATCAAATATAAGCATCATTAAAACTGAAATAATGTTGTAAATTATAATAAAAGCAGCGGAAATCAATTTATTTACTTGAACGGTTCTGTATTATTATTGAATCTGCAATTGATAAGCATAATTAAAGCAAAAATATAGCTGTCTGGTTTGGTTGAGGAGGGCTGAAGCTTATAATATATTTCTTTTCTTTTTTCATGATTATGACTGCGCACTCGATTGACACGTTTCAGCTTTCATTTCTGCCCAACTTATAGATCAATTTGTTACGCTCTTTGTTGCTCGTGCGAGAAGCAAATTTTTATTTAGACATTTGTAAACATGCCCGTTTTAGCTTTCTTGCTCTTGACTGCTCACTCGCTTGATATTCCAGTTCTTTGTTGCCAATGCGAAAATGAAATTTAACTTTAAACTCTTACGAAATAATTTAATTACAATTTAATAATAAGAGCGAAATAATTTGTCTTACAGGAATATTCGCTATACGCTTTTGTGGCATCAGTGAGTCTTGTTATTGACTGTAATTGTTTATTATTTTTTAAAGTAAAAGAAACAGGTTTTAAAGGAATTTGTGTATTGTTTCAATTTTAACAATGCGGGGGAACTTTTGGCACAGAATTTGATACAAAGGTGCGTCATTCCCGCGATAAAAGTGTTAACAATCTACCTACAATCGCTTTAGTGTTTTATATAACATGAATAGAAGGATACATACTAAGTTACACATTAGAATAACTACGGATACTTTTATAAAAAGAGAATTATCATTTAAAATTTTTTAAAAGAAATTTTTAACTATTATGCTATTACAATAGAATGGAGTATAAGGTCGTTCAAGTATTGCGTAACAACTAACGGGGATTTCCGATTTGCTTATTTTGGGTGACAAGAGCAGAGGAGGAGTGTGAGCAATGCTTACGTAAAACATTAACATTTCAAGCTCTTCTTGAAAAACAAAATATTAAAAAAAATGACAAATTGGAATGTGGAAAATACCAAATTTGGAATAAAATTTAAATTTAAGGAACGAAAAATAAGAAAAAATTTCCATGAAGAGTTTCAGAGGTTGGAAGTGTTGAACACAAAAAAATATCTATGAGGAATATAAAGGATTTAAAGAATATCTATGAAGAATATAAAGGATATAAAGAATATCTATAAAGAATATAAAGGATATAAAGAATATCTATAAAGAATATAAAGGATATAAAGAATATCTATGAAGAATATAAAGGATATAAAGAATATCTATAAAGAATATAAAGGATATAAAGAATATCTATAAAGAATATAAAGGATATAAAGAATATCTATAAAGAATATAAAGGATATAAAGAATATCTATAAAGAATATAAGGGATATAAAGAATATCTATGAAGAATATCTATGAAGAATATAAAGGATATAAAGAATGTCTATAACGAATATAAAGGATATAAAGAATATCTATAACGAATGTAAAGGATATAAAGAATATCTATTAAGAATATATGAAATGAATTAAAATGTAAATTTTGCTTTATACAAAATTAGATCCTATATTTCAATTTACTTTTAAAACTGGACTACTACAGTTAAAGTGAAAACCAAGGGTGGTATTGCGATTTTCTTACGTAAGTAAGGGAGAAGGAGTACAAAATTGCTTAAAATATGTTTACGTAATACGGCCCCTAAATAAATAACTGCGTTTATTATAAATCATAATGAAAGATCGTGAAAATATGGAGTTATTAGTCTAAATATTGTCGAAAAAGTAATTATAATATCCAAAAAACAATACTAAAATATAACACGCAAATGTACGATACATATCATCATTGCAAATAACTTATTACTTCAGAGACTGACAAACACTCCCTTTGAAATCTCAAACTAGCCTTAAATAATTATGGAACTTTTCAAGAATATATTTATTACAAATTTTAATAATTTTCCTTGTTATTTTTAGAAAGAATAGAAAATTTATTCCATTAACCAAGGTTGCGTGAAATTGAACAAATAGAATGCAAATATATTTCGTGACTTTTAAGAGTTTTTTGGCTCGTGTGTCAAAGTATTTCCTTTTCTTTAGTTGGTGTAACTTTTCTTGAAATGACATTATGTGTCAGTTTTCATGGCATCAGATTTTATTGTTTCTAACTGAATAATAAAATTCAAACTTAACAGTTTCCGTATACATCCATACTCTAGTACAGTGATTCTCAACCTTTTTTTTTTGTGGTGGCACACTTTTAACAATTTCGAAATTTGAAGGCACGCAATGAAAAAAATTTGATTAAAAGTTGCTTAATTACCTATTTTACACTGTGTTAAATAGTTTGTGACAATAATTTTGAATGTGAAATAAAATAATATGTACTACCAAGGCACATTTATTAAGGGATTAATTATTTCTCTCGACCAATTTTTTATTAGTGAGTAACAGTTATTTATTTTTTTGCTAGTTATTAATTGTTAGCTTGTTTTTTATAATTATTAACTGTTATTTCTTTGTGATTTCTTGTTAACTAGTTTTTTTGCTAATTATTAATTGTTAGCTTAATTTTTGCTAGTTATCCGTTGTTAATTAGTTTTTTATATATTTGTTTTTTTAGTTATCCTTTGTTAATTTGTTTATTAATTGCATAGCTTACTTTAATGATTAGCTCTTACAACATTTTTTAAAATTGTGTGTCATATACAATTTAAACACTTCCATCTTATTTTAAGATTGTCAGAGACAATACAATCGCCGACAAAGATGTTCACGCGGTTAAAGCGTGGAAAAATTATAAAAAGTATATATATATATATATATATATATATATATATATATATATATATATATATATATATATATATATATATATATATATATATATATATATATATATATATATATATATATATATATATATATATATATATATATATATATATATATATATATATACTGTTCTTTAATTTAAACTTTACTCATAATAAATAAAGCATTATAATTTTTATTGTATCATTTCTAATATTGGACATTTTAAGAATTTGGCGAGGAGGGGCGTACGCAAGGGGGGGTTAGGGGTTTAACCCCCCCTCCTTGAGCTCAGACAAAGTGAATTTACAAAATATTACAGACAAAAATAAAAATTTTAGTAGAAATTATGCGGGTTATTATTTTTTAAGACTATATATTTTTATTTGCCTTATGCCTACTTTTTTTTTCTCACGGTATTTCTCAGAATACTGATAAAACATTTACTATAATAGGGTTGTATTTTTGAAACCAAATTCACGTGATACTGTTACGGGCGAGCCCCGATCACTGGTTCCTTTCTGTCCTGCCAGTCGCGATAGTTTTCGAGACTGGCTGGCATTCGCGAGGTCTGGAATCCTAGACGTTCAGTCGTCTTTGAGACAATTCGAGAATTTTGTAGATGCGGTTAAAAAAATTATATGAAAGGGGGTTACATTTATTTTCGATTTTAGTCAGACTAAGAGTTATCTCTGCCGTTTGTCCTTCGGTGCTTGTTTCTAAATCTGTTTTGTTTTGGAGACTCTGTGCTCGTTGAAGTTATTCATTCCAGCTCGAAACTTTGAGATCGTAGCTTAGTGGATATTTCTGTGCCAATATAAACTGCTGTTTGTAGAAAATGCAACACCATGAAGGAATCATCAGAATCAAATGAAATTCGCAGCAAATGTCAATTATAGGATATTATGCAAATTAATAAAGTTTCAGAGCCATCGCGCGTGCGTGGCGCGCGCAGCGCCCTCTGAATTGATGCTGAAAGCGTATAAATAAAGTGCTGTAGCGGGACGTTGAAAATAGTCTATGATTATTTGTTAGTGGCAAACGTTTAGTGAGACCTGAGTATGCCTCCACGACGGAAGAATAAGAAATTCAAGCAACTTACGGAGTTTGAACGAGGGAGGATAATCGGCCTTCGAGAAGGAGGATTTTCCTATCGCGCAATAGCAGCTCGTATGCAGCGGAACAGTTCCACAGTGATGCGAGTTTGGAAGCAGTGGACCGACGAGCACCGAACAACTCGAAAAACAGGCACTGGACGACAGAAGGTGACGTCAGAGCGCGATGATCGACACCTGCTCCGCATGGCGGTGAATGATCGCACAGCTTCCTCCAGGCAGCTGGCAGCACATTGGTCTACTGCTACAGGTGTACAATTGTCGGCTTCGTCAATTCGTCGTCGTCTGCTGCGCCGTGGATTGCGTGCAAGGGTGCCATTATACAGGATTCCCCTCACGGCGGATCATCGACGGCTGCGTCGGCAGTGGGCTCTTGAGCACAGAGACTGGCGAGCTGATTGGCACCAAGTTGTCTTTTCAGATGAATCACGCTTCAATTTGTGGACCCATGATGGCCGTGTTCGTGTTAGACGTTATGCCGGTCAACGCTGCCTTCCTGAGTGTATTATTGAACGACATAGTGGTCGAACACCCGGGGTTATGGTCTGGGGTGCGATTTCGTATCATGGACGATCCAATTTGATACGAATTGAGGGTAATCTCAATAGCAACAGATACGTCCGTGAAGTGCTACAGCCCGAAGTCGTTCCTTTCCTTCAAGGCATCCCTGGAGCTATCTTTCAGCAGGATAATGCACGCCCACATGTTGCGCGGACTGTTAGAGACTTCTGTTCAGCACAACGCATGCAACTTCTTCCTTGGCCTGCTTATTCGCCGGATATGTCGCCTATTGAGCGCGTGTGGGATATGGTTGGTCGGCGTCTCACTCGTGATCCGCGTCCTGCAGTTTCCAAAGACGAACTTTGGTTGCGCATACAAGCGATATGGAATTCTCTTCCTCAAGCAGATATTCAACATCTGTTTGACTCCATGCCACGTCGTATAGCAGCACTTATTGCAGCGCGTGGTGGCTGCACCAAATACTGATTTCGGACGCTTAATTTGTTTCTTTTGTTTTGAAAATTTCATCATTTATTTGTATCAGTACAAGTCGTTTCTGCATTAAATTTCATTTGATTCTGATGATTCTTTCATGGTGTTGCATTTTCTACAAACAGCAGTTTATATGTATATATTTTTGCTGTTCTTGGATCTTTAGGATGTCTAAACGCAAGAATTTAACAATTTTTAATAACTTGAGAAAAAATCACGACCTGAAATTAGTGAGGTGACAGCATCTAGTACCAATGTAAGTTTTTCTGTTGAACAGAAATGTGATACTTCCGTTGAAGAAAACGTTTCTAGCGTAACAGAATCTGATGAATGTGAAAGCGGCCCTCAAAGTGTTACTTCCCACCCATATGACATTGGACTTTTTTCAGAAGATAATACATGCGAGGATAAAAAACTGGATATACTTAAAAATGTTTGGGAACCCAATCCAGCATTTGTTTTTCCTGAAAAAGGAAAAAGAAAATTAAATTTCAGTACAAATGGCTTTATCGCTGGAAATGGCTTGCATATTCAGAGGTTAAGGGTGGTGCTTTTTGCAAATTTTGCGTACTTTTCACCCCAAGTGGTGCCGGTTCTGGAAAGCAACCTTTAGGCCAACTGTGCAATGTAAAATTTGACAACTGGAAAAATGCTGTAGAGCGATTTTCTGAACACGAGAAATGTCTTTATCACAAAAAATCGATCGAAACTGCTGGGACATTAAACGATATTTTACTTGGAAAGATGAAACCTGTGGATGAACAAGTTGACAGTGCAGCAAGCAGAAGAAAATTAGAAAATAGAAAAAACATTACTCCAATCATTGAAACCATCCTATTTTGTGGAAATCAAGGTCTCGCTCTAAGAGGACATAAGGATTCGGGAATAATTGCTGAACAACCAGGTGAAGAGAACGACGCAAATTTTCGGGCATTGCTTCGTTTCCGGAGTAAGAACGATTCGACTCTTAAGAACATTTTAGAGTCAAGCAGAAAGAATGCTCAGTATACTAGCCCTCGATTTCAGAACGAAGTTATTGAGTTTTGCAATATTTTAATCCTGCAAAAACTAGTCAGCAAGATTAATGATGCAACTTGCTTTTCCATTCTTGCAGATGAAACAACTGATATTGCAGGTATAGAGCAATTATCGTTATGCGTTCGATATGTCGATAAAGAAAATTTTAACATCACCGAACAGTTTTTGCAATTCATTCCGATGCATGACTTAACCGGAAAAGCAATAGCAACAACAATATTAGACCAATTACAGTCTATGAAAGTTGATATAAAAAAGTTACGTGGACAGGGGTACGATGATGCTGCATCAATGAGTGGAAAAATTAATGGTGTACAAGCCCACGTAAGAAGTATTGTCCCCTCAGCACTCTATGTACATTGCTCTGCTCATAGCCTCAATTTGGCTGTATCAAATGTATGCGAAATAACTGGCATTAGAAATTGCTTAGGGACAATTAAAACATTATACGACTTTTTAAATACGCCAAAAAGACAGTATGTCCTATTTTCAGCAATAGAGGAGATGGAAACCAGCTCTAAGAGGGAGAAAATTAAACAGCTATGTGCAACCCGTTGGATGGAAAGATACGACTCATTAACCGCTGTGGTGGAACTTTTCGAGCCTATCTCCGAAACACTACAAAAAATATCAGAATGGAAGGATAAGGAATCAGCTACCCAGGCTAATTCTTTACTGTGCACAGTATCTAATTGCCAGTTCGTAATATCTCTTTTGTACATTTATAATGTTTTCACCATAACAATCCATCTCTGTAGATACCTACAAAAAACAAGCATAGATTTGATAGAGGCAGTGAGTCTTACAGAAGATGTCATTAAAGATCTAAAATTAATGCGTGAAAATGCCACTGAAACATTCTCTGAAATATTCAGCTCTTCTTCTCTTATGCTAACAAGCATTGGATCTTCCACTTCCATGCAAATCCCTAGAATAACAGGAAAACAGAAAAATCGCGATAATTTTCCCTCATCGACACCGGAAACATATTTCAGAGTTAGTGTTTTTATTCCATTTATAGAAAATTTTATAACACAATTAAACTTAAGATTTGTATCGCATCGTGATATTTTGAAAGGATTTCAGTGTCTTCTACCTGCCGATCCTTTCATTTGCCAACCTTCAAACATAAAGGCTTTTGAAGCATTAGTGGAATTTTACGCTGGAGATTTGGATACCTGTAAAGAAAGCCTTAAGTCTGAACTAAAATTCTGGTATAAAAGATTAAAAAGGATTAGTGAAGACGGAGGTAGTGTTCCAAAAACTGCGGCGGATGCTCTTGGAATGTGCAATAAAGATATAACACCAAACATTTTCAAACTCCTAGAAATATTGATCGTTCTACCTGTTTCAACGAGTGCAAACGAAAGATCCTTTTCGACTTTGCGCAGTTTGAAGACTTATTTACGCAACTCAACGGGAAATAATAGAATGAATGGATTGGCTCTCTTAAGCATTCATAGAAAATATACCCCAGCTGTCGAAGACATTTTAAACGAACTTGTAAAAAAAACCCGTCGTTTGGATATTACAGTATAAATCAATAAATTTTTAGCGTGTTTGTATACTGGTTTAATTCCCTATCTGTTGGTAAGTCATTTTTTAGTTAAATTCATTGGTTTTCTATCGAATATTCACATTTATATGGTTATTATTTAGGTAGCTGTTACAGTATGAGTAGTTTTTTCTGGCTTGATTTATTCCTACTTTTTAATAAAAATGAAATATTTTACCTCTTATTATAAAAAAAATTATATTCTTAAACTTAAAAAATAAAAACAAAATTTAACTAAACAATGTTGTCTAAATAAAAAGTCAAAATTGTCTAGCTGTCTAAATTAGGGAAGTAATAGTGCTTTATTACATACTCGAATTTCTTTTAGTAATTTCTGAAAATTATGACCCCCCCCCCTTTGAAAAAATTCTGCGTACGCCACTGTTGGCGCTGCACACAAAAGTGCCGCGGCACAGTGATTGAGAATCACTGATCTAGTACATTCAAAGGGTATACCCAGTTAGTATGTAGTTTTCTTAAACAAATATCATGAATTAATGAAAAGTATGCTTAAAATTTACAAAAATACAAAATTTTAGCAGAATTTTGGAATAGAAATGTTTTTGAAAAATGAATATAATTTTAAAAAAGTCGTATATTTAAAATTCGATTCCTTAAGAATTATTCAACCGATTTCGCTTAAATTTCATATTTTGTCATGTAAAATTACATACAAAATTGTATACCTTACCATTCAAAATTTTTTCTACTGCTATTTAATACAATAACAAAAAATAATAAATATTTAAGAAAAAAAATTTTTTTTTACATATAATTATCTTTGTATAAACGATTTATATAATTGTGTGCAAAAGTTTTCAATTCACTTAAAAATTTCTCGAGACATGGCGAAATATGCAAAAAATAAAATTAACATTAAGGGGTCCAACTTAGGATCGCTCTCCTGATCAAACTAAGGGGAAAATATTCTCCAGATTGCGGCTACCCCCTATATTTCAGGAGTCGGAAATCCGAATTCACCGAGAAAAAAAAAAGTATGTTTATACGGAGAAAGCACGTTTTTGTGTCTGATTTCGTAACTTAAAATATCACCTGCACTAATTAATTAGCCAATTTGAGGTCACCCTCTCGAACCATTTAAAATTGAGTCCTAAAACGTTAAGATCTGATCATTAGATCAAAAGTTATTCGGGTGTTTCCTTTTTTTTTTTTTTTTTTTTTTTGGTGGTGCACTGCGCATGAATTTTAAGTGAAAAATTGCAACTTACTTAGAAAAAGAAAACCGTTTTATGTTCGGAAACAACAATTATTTTGAAGGAATCATCGGGGTTAGTGAGCCGCTGCGAGCAGAAGGCTTAGCCTTATATCTTCTAGTTATAATAATAATAAAGGAATGAATATAAAAATAACTTTTGCGTAGAACTAACTTTAGATGAACAAGTTTTTCTTGCGTGCAATAAGTTTAAATTTGCTCAAATCTGGTCAAAAAGTGGTTCAAATTTATTTAGTTAGAAAATATATAGATTATTTTTCTCAGACCTATTCTTTATCTTTTAACATATCGTTTCTCTGATATTTACAATGAATCAAATCACTATCTTTTCAGTCTGATTCTCACTGCTACGTCTATTGTTCGTAGCGGACACACGGGCTCTTTCAATAGCAATATACATTCACGCATGACGTCACATTATCAACAAACTTTTAAAAAAATATATAAGAAAACAAGACATAAAATAAAATAATAAAAAGAGGCCTGGAAAAATAAACCTCACGAAAGCTTTATTATTCTTTTATTTTTATTTATTTAGTTTTTTGTGGGATTAACAGTATTTTTTCCCCATTGTCATGTTTCTGAGACAGTTTGGTATCCGGGATAATTTTTTATTATATTCGATGTTTGCATTTTGAGCTGTCAGCAGAATTCGAATTAAACACATGAACCGTCGGTGTGTTAACCACGCTATGACTTTAAAAGTAATTATCAGATCTGAATACAATGTTTTTGGAAGGAGGTTATTTCTTTATTAAAGTTGAAGACCTTGTTTTAAGAATAGTCTGGACTTTTTCCCCGGATGAACAGAGAACCATTTTATAATTAAAAAAAAATAAAATAAAGAATAAGGTATTTTTCGAATTCAAAATATTTCGAACTGTTACGAGCGCGTGAATCCCTCATCTACAATGTTTTTGGGAAGATGAAACAAGTAAAGTATTTCTTTCTTAAAGAGAGGGATGCTGAACGCATGATGAAGAAATCCACTTAAATTTTAGATTTAAGATTTTCGGAGTTTCTTTGTTTCATAAACTTTTGATGTCAGAGTCTCATTTCAGAGAAATAAAATTCGAACAATTGCAAGCAGAATCCCAAGAGTAACATACCCAACATATTGTAATTCTGAAATTGAAAATAAAGTTTGTGTGTTTTATATGTTCTAGGAAAAATGCCAATTTGCGTGCCCTAACTTCAAAAGATATGGAACAGTCCACTTCTTAGAGGAAGCCATCTTGGAGTTGAAGGATTGGCGTTGCAGGCTTGTTGTTTTGTAATCTTGTGCCCCGATATCAATATGATTACAGTCATCTGCAGAAACAGATTGCTTAAGATCGAAAGTTTTCAAAAGAGTACCAATGTATAAATCAGTGCCCAATTAAGCAATTTTTTTGAGATTTTTATGTATTTTCATCCAATTTCTTAGAAATTTCTTAAAAAGATATTAAATATTATTAAAGTAATAATAAAGTCTATCCAAACACATTTTTCCCAAATGATTTCCTAGAGTTTTTGGTTGAAAATTCTAGCAAAACCTAGACACTGAATGAAATTTTTTTATAGATATTTTAATTTTTTTAACAGGGCCAGGATAGCCTGGTTGGCGTTCTGCCCATGTCCAAGAGGTCGTGAGTTCGATCCCTACCAACCGAAGACTCCCTGTGTAGTAAATGATGACTGGAGCACGTTTAATCTGTCGGCTCACAAAGTTTACCATGTTCCCATAACAAATCAATACCTCCGTAGGAGAGTGATCTTTCTCTAGTCCAGGTCAAAATTACGATTTGTAGATGAATGAATGGGTTCGCCCTATACGTATGGGTGTGATAGAAGTTGTATTCTTGGCCATGGATATCGCCCCCAAAAAACAAAAACGCACCCTCTGCCTTAAATTCGCTTGGTTTCACCCAGGGCTAAAGAGAATAGAAGGGCTGGTTCACTCCTTTGAAGCATCTCTCGCCGCGCCGATTCTCCGACGTCACTCTAGTGACGTCACTTTGGCGCAAAGCTCGCACTTTTACTTCAAGAACGGAGCGTTTGGCCTTACTAGCTCTAACTAATATTGGATCATTTCTTTTTGCGAGATATTCTAAGACATTTGTTATTTTCTATAATGACTTTCCTCAGTTTTTGCAGTGAATTTACAAGAATTTAAAACTATTATCGAAATGCCAGTTTGCGCGATTGCAACTTGCAAAAATTCTGATACAAAAACAAAAGGAAAAAGTATAATTTTTCGCGTGTTCCCTAAAGTAAATGAACAACTATGTAAAGAATGGATTCCGAAATGGCACAGTTAATATAAAGCAGCAATACGTTTATTCTGTCGTAAAGAACTTTTATAAAAATTCATTATCTAAATAGAAACCGCCTCGTTACTTCATAAAGAAAGGCAGGTGAAAAGAATTAAAAAATGGATAAAATCAAAGAAAATTAAAATGTAAGTAAAAAGTATAAATAAAATATATAGTATATAGTTGAAATTCTCCTAATTTAATAACATATTTTTTAATGTAGTTATTCTAAATATTTATGATTTTTTTTTAAAAATTATATTCTCTTCAATTTAAATATCTATAAATTATATCATAGTAAATTTAAATGTCTATAAACAATTGTAAAATTTCTAATGTCATTATGAACCTAAATTATTATTTTGTTTCAGTAATTAGCGTTTAAGGTCGATGTTTCCTAATGATTAAGTAAGAACAAATTGCCATTAACGAAATATTTTAAAATCAGGGATTCTAAATTTAACTTAACTTATCGTTATAAAAGTATATGTAGATAAAAAAAGTGTCGATATATGCCTTCATTTTTCTTAATAGTTAAAGTTAAAACTGAACTTTTTAAAATAATTAGTTACTTTTATCGTGTCATTTTCACCAACTAGCAAAACATTTTTATAAGTTTAAAATGGTATTTTTTTTAAATATAATAACCAAGAAAGTTTTTTTTTTTAACTATGTTTATGAACGGAAATAATGTGCTAATTACGTAAAGTTTGAAGGCTAATAACCAGAAAAAGTCTAACTTATTTTTACAAAGAGAAAGATACAAAGTTATCATATCTTTGCTTGCGATCTCCGAGATCTGTGGACACAGTGACGTCATGAGGAGGGAAATCGTAGCTTCAGCTCTAAGAGCGGAGTGAACTAGCCCTTCTATTCTCTTTAGCCCTGGGTTTCACCAAGCAGACTTGCTGATATCGGCAAGTGGCATTGGAAATAACAACAACAAAAACATTTTTGTTAATAAACTAAAATGTCTGTGAAGCAGTTCTGTTATAACGTTTAAAGTGTTAAAAGATACGGCTTATAACTCTTTTGTTGCTAATTTGTTTTTTTAAAATAATATTTTTGTCTCTAAAAAATCTTTCATTTTCATTACTTTTGCCAAAACAACTAGTAAATTTTGATAAATAATGGAAGTGAAATCATAATCACTCAGTTATCATATAAAAATGAATAGACCTTGAATAGGGGAAACGTTATTGCTGCAACTAAATTACTATTTTGATTCGCTATCTTATCAACTAGTATAAAAAAAAGCAAACTAGCTAAAATTGTAACGCAAAGTTCATTACCTTGATCAATATAGAAGATTGTGAATTATTATCATTATCACACGCTTATACGTCAATTAAATAGACAAAAAAAGGTTTAAAGCCGGAGATAAACAATAATAGTTGTGTAATATTTGCTTTTTTTATAAAAGAAATATTTCTATGTGTTAAAAATAATCAAAATTTATAATTTTTTTTTTACAAAGTTTTCTAAACTTAAAAAATTACCTGTTCTTTTAAAAGATAACTAAGATAAGATTTTGTTGAAAATTGAAAACATTTTACGCAAGTTATTTTCAAATTATGCTTACATAAGCTATACCAGATGAAATCGAAAATGTAAACATTTATTTGTTTAACTATATTACCACACACCATATAGTTATAATATATTTTTAAATATCTAATATTACACATAACAATGGTACTCCTGAGAAACAAATCATAAAAAAATTCATCATTAATATTTCTTGCATTAAAAATATCAAGAATAAAGTTAATAAACCGCTTAAAAATTAATAAACTTTTGAAATAAAACTCTTGAAACGAGTAAAGAATTAAAATATGTCTACTTTTTAGTAAAATTTGTATTTTAACTGTCATTTTGTAAAGTTAATTTCGGCTTTGAAATTTTAGAAATTGTACTGTTTTTAGGGTAAACTGTCCGTATGTTGAATATTGGAAATAGGTTAAATTACTCTAAATCACAATCAATATCAGTTTTTCAATTCACTTTTTTTTCAATGTCAGTAACTAAAAATACTTTGCCCTTCACTATTTTACAAGTTTGTTACTGTGTAATCATTTAAACTATAGTTGTTCTTTAACTCTATATAAAGATGATAAAACATATTTGGTGTTAAAGTATTTAATAGTATTTTTCTAGCTATTTTGTTCTCTCCAATTAAAAACGATTGCTGTATTAGCAAAAATCAAACTACTTCTAGTCAAGTGATTTTATTCTTTGTCAAATCTATTATCATTATTTTTGATACTGAAATAAAATCTTTTACACTCTTATGTGTAGAAAAGTTTAATTACTTCATCTGTCAAATACGTTACCGTATGTTGCCAATTGGCAGATTTGATTGATGGTAACATTATTTGGTAATTTTTATTAAATTAAGATTTTCCGCTTTCTGTCATTTACAAATAATAAAAGCCCAGTATAGTTCGTTCACCAGGAGTTGGCACTTGGCTCCACCTCCTCAGACGCAGAGTTCATTTCAGCGCGGGGGAGTAAGAGGAAAAACATCTCCACGCTTGAAATCGAGACACTCTTTAATGCGCGCCAAACACAAACAGTGAATTCTTTTTCAGTCACTTACTTCGCTTTATCATCAGTCATTATACCTTTCGTTACTCTATATAATTAACTATTTTATATTTAAAAACTTTTTCCCTGCAAAATATCTCCAAAAAGAATAAACAATTCAATAAAGAGAGAGAAATATCATCAAGTTTATGAAATAAAATGCAAATGTTCAAAATATGCACATGAAGATTGCGAAATAAATATTTTTGTCATACGATCGCCAAATAGCAGCCTTGTTCACACAACGCCTCCTATAACTAAAAGCCTCCACTCGGTTTTTTATAGTTAGTCCGATCAAACCACTATGAAGGTAAACCAGTTTACAAAGGAGCCATCTCATAGAAAATCTATTAAAAATGAGAATGTGGTAGCAAATATATCTCTAAATTTTTTTTTATTTTATGAATATGATTGGTTTGTCCTATTTACTAGTCAACCACTAGATTCAATTTTCTGAAATATATATGATAAATTTCTCTCAATTACTTTTAAAATAGAATTTGGTTTCATGCGCACAATTGGTTCGGTTTTTAAATAATCTGAGCAGACTACTTCTAAAATACCGTGTGGAGGCTTTCTGATATAGGAGGTGATGGCTCACATCCTTCTCCCCAAAAAAGCGAAATAGTATCATCGGATACCACGTGATGAAGGCTCCTGGCCAACTCCTGGCGAACGAACTATACTCATGTTTTCTTTTTAACCTTTTCAATTCTTTTAACCACAGAACTTTAAGCCCCGAAATGAGGTGAAAATGTTTAACATAGAAACCATCCACAATATTCATCTTTCATTTTTAATACATGAGGAAGATAATTTAAAAAAATCGACACGTTAGAAGCCGAAAAAGTCTTGCGAAAATCTGACCAGTCGATTTTACTTCAGTAATTTCGAAAAAGTTTTTTTTCTGTCAAATTAAGGTAAGACCTTATAGGTAATTTTTTTTAATAATGTAATTAAAATATTACCCATGGGATCAAACCTATTGTGTTCTCTGGTCAAACCAATTATGTCATCTTGTAAAACCATTTATATAATCTGGACAAACCTATTATGTTCTTTGGTCAAACCTATTATATCCTCTGGTAAAACCTATTATGTTCTCGGGTAAAATCGGTCCCTTTTCTGCATGCGTTTTAATCGACGAATTTGCGAAAGCAATGCGTGGATCAATGTTCTAGATGAATACTGCCTTCTGTATGGATAAAACTTGTTGTTGCTGTTGCTAATTCCCATCTGGTCTGATGGGGTAAGACCAGATCAATAAATCCGTTGACATTAAGAAAATCCGAAACCAGAATGGGAGAGGAATGAATGTCGTTCCAGTCCAGCCCTAAACAGTTCAAGATATGTTCAAGATGTGTATAACAGTTCAAGATGTGGATAAAACTTACGGAATAAGTGAAACTACGGAAAATGTGAATAAAGTGAAGCCAAAGAATACATAAGTAAAATGAAGATACAGTGTATTTTATATTATAACCGTCGTTGAACAGCGGACCCAGTTTTTTTGGGTTCATGACTACTAACGTTCAACTCCGTAGCCTTGTAATTTTGAGCCCAATCCAGAAGACAAGGGAACTTCATGGATCAAGTATTGGGAGAAATCTGCCTTCGTGCAGGACTTTTTGATGGAACTAACTCTCATTTGCGTTACATGGAGAGGAAAAACATGAAAACTTCTCACGGTTAGCCTGACTGCAAGGGGACACTTACACATGATCCGTCTACCTCTGAGGATATTTTACGTCAGCTCTGTTTTCGATGCAAGCCGGATGCGGAATTCGTATTGACCAGCTATCGCTGGGATTCGAACCCGGTTCACCTTTTGGGAGGCTCAGTCCTCTGAGCCATCACGGCTCAGATGCAATGTATATAAATAAAGGGAAGCTACGAAATACGTGTACATGAAGTATTACGAAGCTATGGAATAAATATAAAAAATGAGGCACGTAAATTAAAATACGAGTATATAAATAACGAATACGAATACATAAATAAAGTGAGGCTGCGGAAAAGTAAGTGAATTGGAAACTACAATAACGCATCACATTTAAAACGTTAAGAGCATAAATTTATTATATCCAGATAGCATTGTTTTGATTTTCTAAAAATGAATTTGGAAATTTGAAATAAGATTTTTAAAATTTTTACAGCTTCTGTAGGTTTTCAAATATTCAAAAATATCATATCGAACTGAAACTACAGAGAAACTATAATTTGCTCATAAACATTAGACTTAATGTTCAGTAGATTAATATTTATAAACAGTAGACTAATTTTGACAAACATCTGACTAATGTTTACAATTATTAGATTTATCGTTCCCTAAATAAATTTAACGCTAAAAACTTTTCGATATTTTTTATTTCTGAATTCCATTTTCTATATTTTTATGCGCACATAAATTTCTGATATTTCAAGAAAATGAAATATTGACAAAAAATCATATGTTTCAACAGTATAGAAAAAATTAAATTGACTAATGTTAACAGCTATTATAGACTTAATGTTTACTAACGAAACTTAGCACTAAAAACTTTTCCGTGTTCTTTATTTTTAAATTCAATTCTATATTTTTATACGCGCATCGCACATTTTCTAATATTTTAACACAATGAAGTAGTGACTCAAATTCACGTTTTTTAGCAGTATTGAAAAAAATAAATAAATTGACTATTATTTACAGATATTAGACTTAAGGTTCACTAGTACTAGAACTAGCACTAAAACATTAGAAACATTGTGATATCTATTATTTTTAAATTAAATTATATATTTTTTATACGTGCATTAATTTCTGCTATTTGACTGGAACGAAATATTGACTGAAATTCACATGTTTCGGCAGTGAAAAAAAATATTTAACTGTAAATCTATTTACAGTAATTTTCCTTGTTTAACTTAAATTAAAAATATTTTTTTTAATTCACTAGTTTAATCTAATTTTATTCATGTTCTGATATTTTATTAGAACGTAATATTGACTAAAACTCACATGATTCCGAGCTGCAGAAAAAAATATTTATCCTTAAATCTGTTTTGAGACATTTACTTTATTTTATTTAAATTTAAAAAAATTAATTAACTTAAAAAATTAGTCCAGCAGTTTAATCTAATTTATTAGTATTTAAATTTTTATTTCAATTTCCTAAAAAGCCGTTTCATTATACAAATAATATAATTTATTCAAATTTACAAATACCCTAGTTTCTCCAGAGAAAGGCCAAGTTAAACATCCCAAGTTCAGATCTTAAGGTAATGGAAAGTAATTCTTTCAATATGCCTGTCCTTCGCGGCCCTGCAAAAGAGTAGTTCATTCAATCTGTTTTGAGTCATTTACTTTATTTAATTTGAATTTAAAAAAAATTAATTTACTTAAAAAATTATTTCAGCAGTTTAATCTAATTTGTTAATATTGAATTTTTTTTCAATTTTCTAAAAAGCCGTTTGATTACAAGTAATATAATTTATTCAAATTTACGATACCCTAGTTTCTCCAGAGAAAGGCCAAGTTAAACATCCCAAGTTCAGATCTTAAGGTAATGGAAAGTAATTCTTTCAATATGCCTGTCCTTCGCGGCCCTGCAAAAGAGTAGTTCATTCAATCTGTTTTGAGTCATTTACTTTATTTAATTTGAATTTTAAAAAAATTAATTTACTTAAAAAATTATTTCAGCAGTTTAATCTAATTTGTTAATATTGAATTTTTTTTCAATTTTCTAAAAAGCCGTTTGATTACAAGTAATATAATTTATTCAAATTTACGATACCCTAGTTTCTCCAGAGAAAGGCCAAGTTAAACATCCCAAGTTCAGATCTTAAGGTAATGGAAAGTAATTCTTTCAATATGCCTGTCCTTCGCGGCCCTGCAAAAGAGTAGTTCATTCAATCTGTTTTGAGTCATTTACTTTATTTAATTTGAATTTAAAAAAAATTAATTTACTTAAAAAATTATTTCAGCAGTTTAATCTAATTTGTTAATATTGAATTTTTTTTCAATTTTCTAAAAAGCCGTTTGATTACAAGTAATATAATTTATTCAAATTTACGATACCCTAGTTTCTCCAGAGAAAGGCCAAGTTAAACATCCCAAGTTCAGATCTTAAGGTAATGGAAAGTAATTCTTTCAATATGCCTGTCCCTCGCGGCCTTGTAAAAGAGTAATTCATCCACAACAGAATATTACCTTGAGTATTGGGCAACAAAAGAGTAAAAAACCACTAATTCACCGACTTAAAGTGGGACGTGTTTCCAACAAGTTTAAGTGAGAACTTTTCTTTGTTCTCAACTTATACATGAAACTTAGATCAAAGTTGTACCCCGAAGAGGTGTCCCATTTAATTCGATACGAAAACTTGGAAAAAAAAAAGATAAATATTTATTTACTTTTAAAACTGAACGTAGAATATGCTTGCGTTATTATAGCAGGTATTTCATAAATTTTTAAAAATTCTGATTTTATTTCTAGTTTATCGTTAAACTAAACATTAATTTATTAGTTTTTTCCTTGTTGAGAATGCAGGATGATTAGGGAACATTTTTAAATTTAAAAAAAAAAGAAGAAAAAAAAAGAACATTTGTAATTTTTATTTATTTTCAACTTACTTTTAAAATTGAAATAATCTTAAAAAGTAATTCTGTCTTTTTCTAAAACTTTTATTAAAAACTGCACTTTATTTATTTATTTTTTCTTAAAATGCAGAATAATTAGAAAACATTTTATTATTACTATTTTTTTTTAGCTTGAAAAAGATAAATTTTTAATTTTTAAAATAAAATATGCTATTTATTTTTCGTTTTATGCAGATGTTTGGTCATTAAAAAAAAAAAAAATCTCAAAAAAAGTGTCAGAATAAGCGAGTACCTATCCAGTTTCCGCTAGTTAAAATTCAATTTACTACCGGAACGAATCTTATTCCGAAGCTCAGTTCCTCAACTATTACGCTATCTTTGACTCTAATAATTAATAAAAGTATCACTGTAACACATTAATTGAATTGTAATATATTTATTACAAATTTATAACGCTAAACAATCAATTAAAGGTAGCAATACTAATTTATTTAATATGTATCTTTCGACTACTAAGATTTCATTTTATTTAATAACCGACATAACTGGCGTGATACAGCCGATCTCATTCTGAGTTGACGACCATCAATGTTCAAATCCATAGCTTTGTAATTTTGAATCTAACCCAGAAGACAAGGGAACTGGATCAAGAATTGGGACTTACTAGCCTTCGCGGTGAACTTCTTAATGTAACTAACCCGCATTTGTTTTACACGGAGAGGGAAAGCCTCTCACATTTAGGCTGACTGCAAGCATATTTCACGTCAGCACTGTGGTCGGGGCCAGCTGGGAGCAAATTCCGTATCAACCAACCACCGCTAGGATTCGAACATGAGTAGTCTTCCCCCAAGATCCGCCACATCTGATATTGTAGTTTTTTTTATATATATAACCGTCTTTGATCAGCCGACCCAATTTTATGGGTTAACGACTACTAATGTTCAACTCCGTAGCCTTGTAATTTTGAACCCAAGCCAGAAGACAACGGAACTCCTGGATCGAGTATTGGGAGAAATTTGCCTTCGTAGAGGACTTATTGATGGAGCTAACCCGCATTTGCGTTACATGGAAAGGAAGATCACGAGAATCTCCCACGGTTAGCCTGATGGCAAGGGGGCTCTAACTCATGATCGTCTACCGCTGAGGATATTTAATCTCAGCACTGTGGTCGGTGCAAGCCAGATGCGGAATTCGTATCGACTGGGATTTGAACCCGGTTCGCCTCATTGGAAGGCGAATTCTCTATCCTCTGAGCCATCCCAGCTTGATATTGTAGTTTTGGGACTTGGAATATGCAAATTCGATTACTAGATTAAAAGTCATCCAGAGTAAATTGTTTTTATTTTCAGCCATTAATTAACGACGCCATTTTTTCCCACAATTGTTTTGTCAATTTTTCTTTTCTATGAATTCAATGTGTGAATATAAAAAATGTTCACTTTATTAAGCAAATATTTTTATTATACTTAAAAAAAATCCAAGGCTGAAGCATTTTCTCGGAAACCCAACCAACCAAACTATAGTCTTAAATAATAAGCATCACTTATAAAAAATATGTTTTAACTTTAGAAACTAAAATTATCAGGGGCTTCTCCGTTTGATCCGAAACCCTGAAGATGGAAAAAAGAAACACTTTCTTTTACCTTGATCCTCTTTCTTAAGCTTTAAAAAAATATTTATTTAAGAAATGTATTTGAGAACAAAAAACTTTGCTTGACACATCAATCGAAATAATGTTCTTGTGATGACAATATGTTTATTGCAGGCGCATGCTGAAAGATCCTTGAAACTTCTATCGTTTATAGTTGCTCGGCAAATAAATTTCCAGACAAGAGACAATATTTAACTTTTCATCAATGGAGAATATTGAATGAATGTTTGTTTCAAAGAGCAATTTTACGAACGACAGTGGGGAGTTTTGATATTAGATTGAAAAAAAAAAAAGAAAACACTTATAATTGTAAATTAATTGTTTTAAACACGCAACCTTCAACTACAGATATTGTTTTAAGGTGACTGTTAAAAACGGGGTTTATCACGAGCGTTGATTAAACGCGTCTTTTTTTCCCGCGTTTTCCCTAAGCATTAGTTATTAAAATTAAAATATAGGTTTAAATTATTGCATTAGTTATTAAAATTAAAATATTGGTTTAAATTATTGCATTAGTTATTAAAATTAAAATATAGGTTTAAATTATTGCATTAGTTATTAAAAATAAAATATAGGTTTAAATTATTGCATTAGTTATTAAAATTAAAATATAGGTTTGAATTATTGCATTAGTTATTAAAATTAAAATATAGGTTTAAATTATTGCATTGGTTATTAAAATAAAAATAAAGGCTTAAATTACTGCATAAGTTATTAAAATTAAAATATAGGTTTAAATTATTGCATTAGTTATTAAAATTAAAATATAGGTTTAAATTATTGCATTGGTTATTAAAATTAAAATAAAGGTTTAAATTATTGCATTAGTTATTAAAATTAAAATATAGGTTTAAATTATTATGTTACCTGTGTAAAGTACTAAGCATAATTTAAGCAAAATTATAGAACAATCAGTTTGTTTATATGAGCTGCTCTTATTTTGTTGTTTGTGATTGTAAGAACGCGGATTATCACAAGCATGTTAATCAATAGTTTTATCATCAAAATAACTATTAATCATTAGCTATTGAAGCAATGTGGAAATTTTTTTTATGAATTCTTTTGTTTACATGAACAGTTAGCATTTTGTTGTTTGCAATGTGTTGTTGGTGTGAGTGCAAAAACGGATTTTATCACGAGCGTTGTTAAAACACATCTCTCTCCCGGGGGCCTCCCTGGCCGAGCGGTATCGCCGGTCCAAACGCTCTGTTAAGCGTGGAGGTAGCGGGTTCGAACAATACCTCCTAGAAGAAGGAAGGCCTCAGCACGGATCAATTTAGTAGTCCGATGTGACGAAGTTAACTGCGCAGTTGATGAAAAATAAGAAAGATGTCATTACTTTCGGGGTACTAAGCTGCGCAGTGGTTGAAAATACGAAATATGTCATTACGTTTGGACTACTAAAGGATATTTATGGTAACCCGTGCAGAGGCCTACTCTTTTCTAGGAGGTGTTGGTTCGAATCCCGCCGTAACCCTGGATGTATTCTTTGTGATGTCTTTCTCTGAATTGTTCTATCTGTATTTTCTACTTGACACTGACTTATAAGCCTATATTGAGCACACAAGTCAGCAAATGTATGTAATCTCAATAAAATAAAAAATCTCTCTCCCGCGTTAACAATTAAACGTTAGTTATTAAAATATAAGTTTAAATTATTATGTTACCTGCGTAAAGTACTAAACATAATTTAAACAAAATTATAGAACAATCAGTTTGTTTATATGAGCTGCTCTTATTTTGTTGTTTGTGACAGTAAGGACGCGGATTATCACAAGCATGCTAAGCAGCAGTTTTATCTTTAAAATAAGTTTGAATCTATTAAAACAATGTGGAAGAAATAGTTCGGAATTTTTTTGCTTATATGAACCGTTCCATTAGGTAGTTTATTATTTGTGATTGTAAAAACGGGGTTTATCACGAGCATCTTAACGAGTAGTTTCATAAGTATGTAGTCTTTAGCTATTAAAGCGGTGTGGAAGAGATTTTTAGGAATTTTTCATACTGCATTATCATTTTCTGGATACTTTTCAACTACAAATTTTTATTCTAGGTTGCATTTTTATGACTGACCTGTGTAGGTGTTAGGGAACTGCCCTTGCATCAGAAAGGTTCTGGGTTCGAATCCCGGCCTATCTGTCCTTACTGTGGGAGCAACGTTGGCCCACCTAATATGGTGGCCCTGAAAGAATGGCCAACAAATCTGACCTTCAGGTGTTTGTTTGACCTAGGTCATTATCCAGGTGGGCATTGGAAGAAAAAAAAAACTTGTGAATTTGAGTATTTTTTTAAAAATTTTTTTTAAATATATTCAACTAGGGAGTTTTAGCATCTACCCTCTGCGCTCGCTAACCCTCTAAACTGCTTTCGAAATTCCTGACGGAATGCTTAGAGCTCACTTCGCTTGCTTATTGCATAATTATGTGATTAAGTATAGCTTTGAATATACCTTTTTATGTTTTTACAGTGAAGTTCTAAATGCAGGCAGCAAATAAATTCTGAGAAAGCTGTATTTTTCAAGAATTTCATTGAATTTACATAGATTTTGATGTAATTTAGATACATTTCAATGCTATTTGAAAATTATTTTTGGAACAAATATTTGATAGAACACACAATTATTTTTTATATGCACAATAATAGTCTCTATACACAAATAAAAACTTCAGTGTCGGAATATGCAACCGTATTTCGTTCTTTATTTCAACATAAACACGCAACTTTTATAAAGACCAAAGAAAAGATTTGAAAATGAAAAATATAGTTACAAAGTATATAAAAAGGAAATTATAATATAAGTAGGATGTACTAGAGTAAAAAAAAAATTTAAGTTGAATCAACGAGCAACGAATGTCCGTATTGTAATTTATTTTGAGACTTTTTTTCGAGCTTCACGAATTTTGATGAGGTGAGGCGGTAAACAATTTAATTAGCAGGCGAAACGTTATTGTATTTAGTAAATAAAGCTATTTCAAATTATAAGGATTGCGTAAATTTGACTTGGTAATAAAAAAATTAACTGAACAATTAGCAGCTTACGGCAGCCAGTTGTACAACCTATACGAGTTTTCCGTTTCGTTAAAATTTAAAAAAATTGCAAAATACAATTTAAAAAAATGCACAAAAAGAAAGTGTATTTAAATTTTTTTTTGATTTTTCTTTAAACTGAAAAACGAAATATCCGATCGTATTTTGATACAAAATTTATGTTTATTTATAATAAATTCTTGGATATCGTAGTTTAAAAGGTATAGCTGGATCAAGGAAAAGTGATTTTTCTAAATTATTTTGTCAAAAATGGAAACAGAAAAGTTTGTGAACTTAACGATGCAGAAAATAAATAAATGAATGCATACATAAAATTAAGAAAAAATAATAATAGAATATTTAGAAAATCTTACATGAACGCGATTTGTTCCGTTGAGCAGGAAAATCACAAAAATAATTCTGTGATTTTTTTAAATTCGGATAGAAAAAATCTTTAATTGAATAATTAATAATAATAAAGAGGATTTCAATTGCAACCCATTTAGTAATAATCAACCTTCATGTTGAATTTTATACTTGAAAAATGAAATATTGTGGTTAAAGTAGCTTTGGATACGTAGCCAAACCTACAGATTTCTTTATTTTGTTTACATAGATAATGATATGAAATATATTTGTTGTAATAGCGTTGAAGATAAGAAGGATGCATTATTATAGGCATTATGGTTCAGATAAGAAAACGCTATGATAGGCATTATGATTTAGATAAGAATGCAAGCCGGGATGGTCTGGTTGGTCGGGCGTTGGGCCCATATTCAAGAAATCAAGAACTCAATCCCCGCCTGCTGAAGACTACCCGCGTAGTAAATGGTGACTGGTCCCATGACAAATCATATCTCTGGGGGTACTGACTCATACCTCTGAGTGTACTCGTTCCCTGGTTCAGGTCAAAATTACGATTTGTGGATGAATGAATAGATGTATGAATGGGTCCGCTCTTTAAACGGGCTGTGACGTGTGTGTGGCTTAAATCATATTCTTGGCCATAGATGGCACCACTGAAAAACAAGAAACGCACCTTCTGCATTAAATTCGCTTAGTTTCAGCAAGCAAGTGTTGGCAAGTGGTATTAGAAACATCAACAACAGATTAAGATAGACTTAGAATTTTCCTTCTAAAATTACGGTAAAATTAGCGGCAGAATCTGTGATAATCCATCAAACGGCAAAGTTTACAATCAAAAACAGTTTTTACCTTTACGGTTTTGAAACCGTTTACAACTCGTATAGTTAAAATACCATGAATACAAAACTATAAGATTTTTTTAACACTTTACAACTAGCATGGTTTCAAAACTGTAAAAAAGTAGTTTAACTGGACATTGGTACTAGACTTTCGTTAGATAATGTATATTGGGGCTTAGTAGTGGTTGAGTAGTGTTTTATGAAATAAACCGTGTGATTTGGTTTAATTTACTTATCTGGTTGTTTCACTTATCGTAAGAGAAGGGGAATACCAGACTTTTTTGTGTTAAGCAGATTTATGGTGCTACTATCCATGGTTGAATGAGAAAAACGTATTCTAATTGTCCAGCGTCACAAAATGGAAAGTGCAGGACACTGAAAACACTTGTGCTGAAGGGAAAGGAGGGAAAAATTGTGGTGTCAACACTTGGACTTAAACCCCCGTTTTGTTGGTCATGAGATTGACAGACTAGTTCTCTCGGCTATAATATGTATCTAATTGCAAGGAACTAAGTAACTTCATTAGGTGGGTCTAGTTGGTGCAAGAAAATTCTGGTTCTTTAACCACATTACGTGAAAGCAGTTAATAAACGGTTATGGTAAAAGCACAATTAAATAAACTGTTAATTAACCATTTTTTCTAATTAATTTCTAACAGTTTTATCCTCTACACTATAATGTCCTCTCTGAGGGTATAACAAAAGTCACCATTTTGAAATTTAAATTTTTTAATATTTCGTTACCATTGTTTTGTGAATGTTAGTTATTACATAAAAATATTGATTTATGAATTCTAAATGACTTAGTGCTTATATTAGATTAAGTAGCATTTTAAACTATTTGAATAACAACAAAAATTTGCCGTTTTTTCATTTTTATTTATTTAATCATTTTTTCTTTCAATTGTTATAATTCTTTGTCATTATTGAGGACACATGAGGTTTTTTTTCATCCAAAAAGGAAAATAGTTGTAGTAACATGAATTTGTCTTGCAAAATCATGTTACTACAACTTTTTTAAGCAAAATATATGCACCAATGACAATCTATATTTAATTAAAAATATAATGCATGGTGATATTAAACAAATGTGCTTTTAAAGTGGTTGCTAACAAAGGTTAATGGATTTATGTCGTTTCACTTTCAAAATTATAAAATATTTTTAATTAAATCGTAAACTATTATATATATATCCTTAACAAAAATATTTCAGGAGTGAAAATTCGAACGACAAAATTTCAGATCTTAAAATTCAAATATGTTTTTAACCGTTACTGATACCACACCTAGATAGTTTGATACATGATAGTGCTTTTTATTTAATTAGCATTTTTCCTAATTACCTTTACTGTTTAAACTACTCTATTTATTTTAATATTGTTTCCCTCTAAGGAGATTGAGCAAAAATAGGCTCACGGCCTGGTTTTTGTAGTTGTTTCGCATAATCGTTTTTCTCTGCCGGTTTTACAAATGCTCAATTATATGTAATTAAATAAATAAATAAAAATTTATTTCTTACATTATATTTAATGATCTATTTTCTCTAATCAAATTACATAATCTCTCTTTATATATTTCTTTTAGGTGGCACCATAAATTCGGGTATTCCTCTATACATTAGCAATACTATAGTTATAATTCATTCTGTTAGGTTAAGTACTAATTTAAGTAGCGTTAAAGTATACGTTAAGTATTTGCTGAGATTCATTTGGTTAGGTTGTCTTAAGTACTAATTTAAGTAGTATAGGATAGCTCCTGATACTCTAAATATTTATTTAGAATAATTTTATATTTTTATGGAAATAAAAACTTAGTTACAAAGTAATTACTTAGATTTATTTTTGATCTATTCAAAAATATGCCTGTAAAAATTTTATAAACACAAATTGTGCTATGGTGCCTCATACTGTCATACCAATTATGGTGACAGAGCTTGTCTTTTTCGATTTATATCATACATATTATACTATACTCAAGTTATGACTTTAAGGAAACGTGAGGAAGAAGTACAGCACGTAATGGAGCATCGCGATGAGTTTTCTATCTTATCTCTCACGACGGAGTTGGAAATAATTATATAATTAAAAATATTAAAATACAATTAAAATACTTCTATTTATACCTATTCCGAAAAGTTCTGAACCTCTTCTCACGGTTTATGTGATTTAATAACAGTCGAACGGGTTGTGGTTGTGTGAATGGCGTGGCAGAAGTCGAATTCCTGGGGATAGATGGCGCCACTGAAAAACAGGAACAATCGCACCCCCACTGCCTAAACAGGCAAACGACAAAAAAAAAAGAATAACTGTCGAAAAAATTTTAAATTATTTTTAAAATTTGATTTCTCTTTGACAATCTCGCGCACATGTCATGAAAATAGTTAAAATTGAAATAAAAGTTACTTCTGAGCGAGCAAAGCTGTAGCAGACAGCGCTGGACGGTGAAAAATTTGGTTAATGTATCGTTTAAAACTAATTAAGGTGTAAGGACTGAAGAAGAGGTTGACGAATTAGAATTTTTAAATATAGTTGTGCTGTACATTCAGCTTTGTTACCATTTAAATTTATATGTTGTACAAGATACACTTGAAAAGAGTCGAGAAATGTGGCAAGAAAATTGTATTTTTGCTCCCATAAATGTTTCTTTTTGAAACATAATATATTTTTACGTAATTAGAAAGTCAATTTTGCAGCTATTTAATGTACTTTTCCATGATTTAAAAATTAATTTGGATGACTCAATTGATTTAAAAATGTGTTCTTCCCTGCTATACAAAAAATGTGATTGTTGAGCTTTTCTTTATTTTTACATTAACAACATCTTTAATGTTTCGCATCCAAACCTTCTCATTTACATGTAATTTAGAAGACAATTTAAACCATAACCTTAGGAATATTTAGGAATTTAATGCCACCTCTTTTTTCCATAATTAATTTCATCATTAACAACACCTTAATGTTTCACAACCAATCCTTGTAGTTTTAAAGGCAATTTTGAAGTCAAATAATTCATAACTTTATAAATATTTAGGAATTTAATACCATCTTATTCTTTCCATTAAAATTTTTTGTTAGCGAACACTATAAATTAGATACCATTAATTTCATTTTTACAGAATCCTAATCATGTATTTTAAGGGTGGTTATTAGAGAGCATAATGTAAACATTGACTTCAAGAAACTTCATGAAAAGAGGCTACACATAAATAAAATTAACTCTAGTCATCAATATAATGTAATTTTTCGAACATTTAAAACAAAATAGGCCTATCGAAGAAGATTGGATAAAACTATATATATTTTTATTAAAACTTTAACTTCATTTTTTTGCATTTAATACAGACCAGTATCAGTAATATTAGCCAAATAATGTTATAAAAAATTTTATTAGAATTGGAAAAAGTGTATAGACGTATTTTAAATGGTTTTAAAAACATTTGTCAGGAATATCACAGAAAAAACTTAAACAATGTTCTCGCAAAGAGTTATTAAGACAAATAGTTTTCTTTTACTAGTCAGTTTAAGGAATTTATACTCGTCTTAATCACTGCAAATCGGAATAAAATATACAGATTTATTAAAAATAATAGTTTTCTTTTGACAGCCTATTTGCAAAATTTATACTGGTCTGAATCAATGTAAATCGCAATAAAATATACGGATTTATTAAAAATAATAGTTTTCTTTTGACAGCTTATTTGCTAAATTTATACTGGTCTGAATCAATGTAAATCGCAATAAAATATACAGATTTATTGAAATAATAGTTTTCTTTTACTAGCCTATTTACAAAATTTATATGTTTCAATAAATTTAAATCGCAATAAGAAATACAGATTTATTAAAGATAATAGTTTTCTTTTACTAGCCTATTTAAAAAATTTATACGTTTCAATCAATTTAAATCGTAATAAAATATACAGATTTATTAAAAATAATAGTTTTCTTTTACTAGCCTATTTACAGAATTTATACTCGTCTCAATCAATGTAAATGGTTATGAAATTTACAGATTTATTAAAAATAATAGTTTTCTTTTACTAGCCTATTTACAAAATTTATATGTTTCAATAAATTTAAATCGCAATAAGAAATACAGATTTATTAAAGATAATAGTTTTCTTTTACTAGCCTATTTAAAAAATTTATACGTTTCAATCAATTTAAATCGTAATAAAATATACAGATTTATTAAAAATAATAGTTTTCCTTTACTAGCCTATTTACAGAATTTATACTCGTCTCAATCAATGTAAATGGTTATGAAATTTACAGATTTATTAAAAATAATAGTTTTCTTTTACTAGCCTATTTACAGAATTTATACTCGTCTCAATCAATGTAAATCGCAATAAACTACACAGATTGATTAAAAATAATAGTTTTCTTTTGCCAGTCTATTTACAGAATTTATACTCGTCTCAATCAATGTAAATCGCAATAAACTACACAGATCGATTAAAAATAATAGTTTTCTTTTGCCAGTCTATTTACAGAATTTATACTCGTCTCAATCAATGTAAATCGCAATAAACTACACAGATTGATTAAAAATAATAGTTTTCTTTTGCCTGTCTATTTACAGAATTTATGCTCGTCTCAATCAATGTAAATGGCTATAAAATATACAGATTTATTAAAAATAATAGTTTTCTTTTACTAGCCTATTTACAGAATTTATACTCGTCTCAATCAATGTAAATCGCAATAAACTACACAGATTGATTAAAAATAATAGTTTTCTTTTGCCAGTCTATTTACAGAATTTATGCTCGTCTCAGTCAATGTAAATGGCTATAAAATATACAGATTTATTAAAAATAATAGTTTTCTTTTACTAGCCTATTTACAGAATTTATACTCGTTCAATGTAAATCGCAATAAACTACACAGATTGATTAAAAATAATAGTTTTCTTTTGCCAGTCTATTTACAGAATTTATGCTCGTCTCAGTCAATGTAAATGGCTATAAAATATACAGATTTATTAAAAATAATAGTTTTCTTTTACTAGCCTATTTACAGAATTTATACTCGTCTCAATCAATGTAAATCGCAATAAACTACACAGATTGATTAAAAATAATAGTTTTCTTTTGCCAGTCTATTTACAGAATTTATACTCGTCTCAATCAATGTAAATGGCTATAAAATATACAGATTTATTAAAAATAATAGTTTTCTTTTGCTAGCCTATTTACAGAATTTATACACGTCTCAATCAATTTAAATCGCACATTTTACCAAATAAAGACTATGAATTCCAGCTGCCAATCAAGACTGTCAAATCGCTGAATAACTTTTCAGAATGAATATTAAACTGGGATATACAATCTTGACACAAAACCCAAAGAAAAATTTGACACCGTTTTATGAAAAAAGAAGGTATGACAAAGAATCGCAAATTGTATAATATATTGCATTTCTTTTTTCATTTCGTAACACAATATGAACTCTCAGAACATCTTGAAGGCCACTGCGGACATACGTGATGATCACATTTTCATTACATCACAAAGAAGAATAAATTGGTCCGAAGACATGTACGCAGTCATAATAACCCTTTGGTCAGTAGGTCAGTTGAAGAAATGAGTTGAAAGTTCTTCCGGTTCGCCCAGGGTATCGTTTTGTCGGAAGTGGACGTCTTCCGGTTGACCTTTCTCTTTATCTGCTAATTTTTTTCATCCACTTTCGATTAGGCTTATGAGTTGTTGTTTTATTTATTTATTTAATTTATTTTTTATTTCAAATGTTCGCATTAGTTGAAATGTAGTATACTTAACTAAAACCGGTTTATTTGATAAAAAGTTTATTTATTTATTTTATTTTTATTTATTTATTTATTTTATTTTTACTTATTTATTTATTTTATTTTTATTTATTTATTTTATATTTATTTATTTATTTTATTTTTATTTATTTATTTATTTTATTTTTATTTATTTATTCATTTTATTTTTATTTATTTTACTTTTATTTATTTTTATTTTATTTATTTATTTATTTTATTTTTACTTATTTATTTATTTTTAATTTATTTATTTATTTTATTTTTACTTATTTATTTTATTTTTACTTATTTATTTTATTTTTATTTATTTATTTTTGATATTGTTATAAATTGTATTTGAATTCGAATGCTGCATTTTTGCCCTCAGGTTTGTGTTTAAAACGTTTCATTTTATGAATATTTAAAACTCGACATTTTAATTAAGTTCAAAATGTAGATAAAACATGGAAAAAATTACAGAATAATGAAAAGATAAGAAGACAAATTATTAAAAAGAAGTAAAATTAAAATATCATTTAAAAATAAGTAAATAAATAAATATAAATGAAAATCCGGAAGAAAGTATTTGCGGTTATAATCGTGAGCTGTGGAAGAGATTATACCTTTTTTACCCCCGGAATTTTATTTATTATTTTTATTTTTTTTTTCAATGTTATTTTATTTTATTATTTTTTTTTAATAATTTTTCTTCTTATCTTTTCTTTATTCTAAAACTTTTTGCATGCTTTATCCGTATTTTGTACTTATTTTATGAGTTTTATATACTTGCAGCTTATGCGCAGCAAACAAAACTTATTAATTTCCTTAATTTTCTTCGTTTTTTTCTCTTTTTATCCTTCTTGTATTTATTTATTGTTATGCTATATATATATATATATATATATATATATATATATATATATATATATATATATATATATATATATATATATATATATATATATATATATATATATATATATATATAAAGCACTTTTACATTACAGAAATTTCTAAATAGTTCTTATTTTATTAAAATTTTCTATTCATGGCAAAATAATATTAGGAATAATATAGATAACAATGAATTTTTCGTTCTTCGGATGATATTATAATTTTTAGGGTACATATAATATGTCATTCAAGTTTCAATTATTAGAAGCTTACAATTTTCTATTCGTAACAAAATAATATCAATTAATTAGATTGAAACAGTTTTGTTAATTGAATTGTCCTTATTTTCTTTTGCTTGATTATGTTTTTTCAAAGTTTAAAAGCATCAATAATTTTTTCAAATTAACCTTTTTTTTGTCAATTCACGCTTTTTTTTTAACTTTTTGTCTAAACGATTCCGTAAAATAAAAAAAAAAGATTTGATAGATAATAGATTTGATGTGAAAATTTTCTTACTAGGAGAACTTCTTCATTCTGCTGCAAATGCACATATTCTTGTAAACCAGATTGATTGAATACGCATACACCAGTCTGATAATGCTTAATGACTTGTCGTACTTCATTTATTAACAGTAAAACCTCCATATTTTTCAAACACTTTTGCAAACTTTAATTATATTAAGATGGGAACAGCTAGGTAAATATTTTAATTGATGCCCCCTTTTAGTTAAAAGTAAACATTATTAAAAAAACGTAAGAATTTAAATAATTAAAGTAACCTATAATTCATATAAGAAAACTTAAATAAAACATCAAATAAGAGGAAATTCCAACACAAAGACATTGTTAGACTTTTCAAAGAATGTTTCTATAAAAGCTTACGCTTAGGAATAGTATGACATCTAGATATATTTTGACACTTCTTTGGAAATATTAGGAATGCTTGATTCTTGACTATAGATTTATGAAAACGGTAAATAGTGAGATTAAGGTTTGAAAATACCATGACATTATTCAGTATTTTAAACAATGTATTAAAAGTAGTTCCACTCAGTAAAAAAATCTAATTTAAATATATTTGGAATCTTTCTTCGAAATATTCTGATTCGATTTCAGTTTGTTCATGATTAACGCAAAATTCCAGTCTCAAGATATTTTAGACATAGATGGTAAAGCAGTTTCATTCCATGATAAAAAAACAGACACAAACAGATTTTGAAACTCCTCTAAAGGTGTTAGAAACTTCTGAACTGGAGAACAATTTATTCTTGACCATTAACTTATAAAAACAATAAATATTGTGATTATGGTCGGAGTATTCTAGTACACAGTTAAATATTTTTATCAAAATTTATTCCCCACAATAAAAGGATTAAATCCTAACACATTTTGAAGCTTCACTGATAATATTTTTATTCTTTATCTGAAAAAAGTTTGACTCTGGTCCAATTTTTCCATTGAAAGTAAATAAAACAATGATATCCAGACAATTCTAGTACCATACCAGACAATATAGTACCAAAAAAATTTCATTCCATGAAAAATAATTCATCATTCTCTGAAAACATTAAAAATCACAGAACTGGACAACGTTTGATTTTTGACCATTAATTCATGAAAGCAATAAATTGTGCAATTATTGTCAGAGAATTCTGGTACGCTGTTGAAATTTTTCGTTGTAATAACTCTCATTCAAAAGGATCAAGTTCAAACAGATTTTGAAATTCCACTAAAAATATTTTTTACTCTTTATCCTGGAAAAGGTTTAACTCTGATCCAGTTTGTCCATTAATTGATAAAAGCAGTGAATGGGGCAACAAAGTTGAAGGAAAATTCCAGTATCAATACATTGTTCAGTTTTTTTCAGTACTAAAGGTAAGGAGTTGACTCCAGGAGGTATGGAGAGATCTGGCAACATTTCCAGCAGCTTCACTGGTGAAAGTATTGAAATTATCCGATTAGAAGTATGTTTGCCACTTTCTTCCCTAACTAGGGCAGACTTATTAATTATCTTCACGGATAATGTATGGTTTGTAGAGTTCTTGAAAGTTACTGTCCCATCTATGAATTGATCACTCGTTCTTCTAGTATCCAAGCTTCTAATGTAAATGCCCATAAGAGGACCGTCACTGAGGTGAGTTCCACTAGTAATTAAACCTATTACCCATTCCTCACCACTGTTTTCAAATGGAAAAAATGGAGAACTTTCTAAATAATTAGCGTCATAATTAGAGGCATAGCTGTATTTCAAAAAGTCTAATTCGTTTAAATTTTTTACAGTCCATCGGATGTTTTTTCCAGTTTTGACGAAGGCTGTTTCCATTTCTAAGCTAATAACGAAACTTAGGGCTACAAGTCCGGTGATGATCGTACTAACAAATATTTTATTCATTGTTAATGTCATGATTTCGTTGCTTATCCGACAAGGATTAAAGGCATATTTTAAAAAAATGTCTCTTTATAAACTTAGTCTCATCCTGTTTTGTTATGTCCTTGTAAGATTACTTCGAAGAATTATATTTAGCATATATGATTCATTCTGAGAAATCCAAATCTTATCTTAAGTATAAGTCTTCTGCTACTTTCCGCTAAAGAACATTATTATCTGCTTCAAAAGCTGTTTAGAGAGCTTGATTATCATTGCTTTGCAATAATATTATTAAATTTTATAATGTCAGAATAAAACATGTATTATTAAAACATGTCAAAAATTCCAGCTTTTGAAATTGAATACCATAATAGAGAACTATGCCTAAGTTGTATGTGGTTAATTTACAACTTAAAAAGCAGATAGTTTTGAAATATTGAATTTTGACGACATACATATGCGGCGTTTATCAACAAATTTACCGTGTTTCTGCTCCTGTGGGAACACCAAAAAGCTCCGTAAATTTTACTGAATTCCATGCAAAATTCCATGCAAAATTAAAATTTAGTAAACGTTTATTATTTTTTATCATTTTATTTAATAATGATGGAAAAATTTTGAATGGCAAGGTATACAGTTTTTTGCATCATTTTAAAGATTATAATTTTACATGGCAAAATACGAAACTAGCGACATCTACGGACTAATTTCTTAGAAATCGAATTTAAAATAAGCGATTTCTTTGAAATTCGTTTTATCAAGAACTGTTCAATAAATTTCGCTCAAATTGAATATTTTTCCATGCAAAATTATATTCTTTAAAATTATGCAAAAAATTTTATACCTTGCAATTCTAAATTTTCTAGATGTGAAATAATTATAAATACTTACTAAACGTAAATTTTTGCACGAAATTATCTTTGGATAAACTAACTTTATTATCATGTGCAAAAATTTTTAGATTCATTTAAAAATTTCTCGAGATATATGGAAATACGCAAAAAGTAAAATTAACATTAAGGGATCTAAACTTCGCAGCGCTCACCTGACCAAACTATTGGGACCATATTTCTCAGATTGCTGTTACCCCATATATTTTGGGGGTCAGAAATTTGAATCCGTTTAAAAAAAAAGGTATTTTTATTCAGAGAAAGTACTATTTTGTATCTGATTTCGTAACTTAATATATCGTCTGTACTTCTTAACTCCATGTTTGAGGTCACCCCCTTGAGCCATTAAGATTGAGTCCTAGAAAGTAAAGATCCGATCATTAGAATAAAAAGTTATTCAAACTGTTATTTTTTTTAATTATTCATGCAGTTATTGTCAGAGAAAACAACATAATCAAAAAGTTACGCCCCAAAATTCAAAATTAATAAAACTAATTGGAAAATTTTTCATACTTATTTTCTTTTCTACCGTAGTTCCTGTTGAGAAAAAAAATTCCTGTTGAAGCAATCTAAAATATTTTCCTTTCATCGTTTCTTAGTTTAGCTAGTTTATTGGCGTGATTACGTCTTTGAATCTGTTGATAAATATTCAAACTAATTTTCGATTTTCAATCATGTTCTCCAGAGTAAAATTAATCTTCAATTTTCTTTTCTTTCTTTTTTTCTTTTTTTTTCTCTTTCAAATTCGTCTGGTTTTATAATGAAATTATGAAAGTAATTGAAACATTAAGGATTATCCCCCAAAAGAAACCGCTGTCTAATTTGGAGAACAACAGAAAATAACTCAGTTTAACTGAAATCAAAGTGATCACTACTGAAAACGGTATATAGGAACAATTATTGTCAGAGAAAATTCCACTACCCAAGACATTTTTAAACTCATTGAACAAATCTGGAATTGAGAGACCATTTGGTTGGCTTGCTAGGTATGGCAACTATATCCTTAGTGTTCAAATTTAGGGAAAATTAATATATCTGATTATGAATGTCACTGTGAGGAAGAGAAATATTTTGAATTTGTTAATAAACATCATTAACATATTATTACTGGTAATTTAAATATTATTAAAAACTTAATAATTTAGTGATAAAAAGTATAAAAATTTAGATCCATTCCACATATATCAATAATTAAAATTCTAAAATACTTTCTTCATGATCTCAATATTTTTTGTTTAAAGATATCAAATAGATTCTCGTAACCTTTAGGTATGTTAACAGAACGGAAATGGACTGCTTATTATTATTTAAAAAACTTTGTTTTTAATCATACGGAAAATTTAAATAACCGTAACAATTCACCAAATTTTTCTAAAGTTGATCGATCAATAAAGCAACTACAAAACAATTTTGTTATTGCCCCCATAGACAAAGCCAACAATAATTATGCAATCTTCTGTAAAAAATTATTTGTAGAATT